>NC_141873.1:424972860-425124375 GCF_056163025.1 Triticum urartu | reverse complement strand
TCAAGCTTTTGATGAATTTCTGATCCTCAGATCCTTTAGAATCCTCAAAATGATCCTGCTGAGTATGACACTTGGAGTTACTCTTGGGGAAATAATGCTACTCCATGAAAGCTCCCAATACTTTTTTTTAGGAACTGACACCATTGCATCCCTATATATTAAGTAGGAGAAAGCAATAAGCATCCATGCCTTACAAGTTACAACACGAGGGTGTTACAGAGTAGGGGGAAAGAAAAACAAGGAAAGAAAGCTTTAGTCTGGTTCTGGTTCTGGGGTATTTTCAGTGTCCGATATCCAATGTATGGAAAGCACCGGTTGAGAAATATCTTGCTTGATCAGATGAAGAACCTCTAGCTCAGGAAGGTGGCGCGTCTGGAATACCCTGCGATTCCGTTCCTTCCATATATTCCAGCAGGTGTATATGGCAGTGGTGATAAGCTCTGGATCCAAAGTGCATGTCAGGTCGTTCCACCAAGCTTCAGAGGTGGTCGCGTTCTCAGCGTTGTGGGTGAGAACAGGGCAGTTAGTCCAGTTGGCAACCAACATCCAAATGGATCGCGAGAAGGTGCATCTCAGGATCATATGGAAAAAGGAGTCCCATCCTCTTGATCGCATAGGTGGTAAAATTCGCTGTGCGGGATCCCCTTGATGGCGAGGTTTTCATTCGTAAGAATCCTTCCGCACAGCCAGAGCCACATGAAGAGTCGGCATTTGCATTCAACCTTGCAGCGCCACAGCTTGTCGAATCGGGATGTTGAGTAGGAGCCCAGGAACTGAGAGCGGTAGGCAGAGCTAGCCGAATAAACCTTTGAGGTGGTAAAATTCCAGCAGATAGAGTCGTCGATCTCCGGCTGCAAATGGATTTGCTGCAGCTGCAACCAAAGGGCAGTGAATTGCCTTAGTTTGCAAGGGAGATGTGATGCGCTGGAGGCCCGACATCCATCTCTGGGATTTGATTGCGTCACCACCGCGACATTTTTCCTTGAGCACAGAATGAAGAGGCCCGGTGCCAAATCCTTAGGGAGCAGCTGTTGAGCCACCGGTCATTCCAAAAGGACACCCTTGTGCCATTGCCAATGGAGATGGAAGTGGAGGCGCGGAACAGAGCAAGATCATCCTTGTCACAGGGAATATGAGAGCCTAGCCACAGTCTCTGTCTGCCATCCATTCGAGCCATTTCCATCGAAGCCTGAGCGCCCTGTCAAAACGTTTGATATCCATGACGCCCAGCCTGCCCATGTCTTTAGGTCGACAGACGGCGTTCGAGTTAACCAGGCCAAACCGACAGTTGCGTCCGGCTTAGACCACCAGAGGAAGTTCCTGCGCAGCTTGTCAATTTGCTTAATGACCCAAGAATCAAGCTTGAAGACCGTGATCAGGTAAGTTGGTATAACAGACAACACTGAGTTCACCAACCGCAGTCGTCCATCACTGTTGAGAAGCTTTCCTTTGCACTTCTGCAGTTTTGCAGCTATTTTATCTAGGACCGGTTGTATTTCAGGTCACGTGATCTTCCTGAAGTAAAGTGGTAGTCCAAGGTACTTGCATGGGAATTGCATGACGGGGACAGGAAAGGACCTTAGCAGTTGGGGGAGATCAATGTTGTCGCAACGAGCTGTGAACAACCCACTCTTGTCCAGGTTGGCAACTAGCCCTGAAATGGCGCCGAACTGAAGCAACAATTGCTTGGTAACAAGAACATCTTCAGGCATGGGAGTGATAAACAGCGCTGCATCATCCGCGTGAAGGCTCAGGCGCGGATTTGACGGAAGGAGGTTGAGGGGAGCCAGAACTCCATCAGCACGAGCTTTCGCGAACATCCAGTGCAGGGGAGCAATGACCCAAGTGAACATGGGAGACACATACAAGAACTCCATCAGTATGCCCAAGAACTCCATCAGTATGCTTCTGCTCGTTTCAACTGGATTTGGTCCTCTAAATGTTCTGCCAAGCTAAAGGGTTTTGCATGGCTCCTTCTCAATGAAAGATTAAACACAAGAGATGCTACAAAGAAAAACTTTCGGGTCACAGATAATCACAGTAATGAAGTTAACTCTGCTATATCTTCGGCTCAGATGAGATCCTGGAATCTAGTGACCGTATTTTAAAACTGTCTGGTAGGACTAGGGTTCCTACCAGGCCTCCGGCGCAGATTGTATGGGAAAGGAGGAGGGGGACGAGGGCTTGAGCGGGCGCGTGGGCGGACAGAAGATGATAATATCTTTATTGCTTGATTTCAATGTTGTCTTACAACTAGTATTTATAACTTTAGCCTAAGATAACTTGCCTAAAATAACTTGCCGAAGATAACTTGTGGGCCAAGCCCCTAATACTAATGCCCGGTGGGCCTCTTCCTAGTATAGACCAAACCGGTCATAACATCTCTCCCCGCCTGCGCAAACAGCTCGTCCTCGAGCTGAAAGTCTGGATAGTGTTGGCGAAAATCCTCACGCTGCTCCCAAGTAGCCTCCTCCTCCGGAAGGCCCGCCCACTGAATGAGGACGAACCAGACGCCACGACGGAGCTGTGCCTGCAACACCTTTGCCGGCTCTGGAAGAATGCGACCATCGGCGGTTGGCGGAAGCGCTGGAGGAGCCGCTGGTGGCTCGCCACGAAAAGGCTTGAGCAGCCCCACATGGAAGACGTCGTGGATGCGAGCGCGGGCTGGAAGCTGAAGACGATAGGCCACCTTCCCAATGCGCTCCAAGATAGGGAAGGGCCCGGCGTAGCGAGGCCCGAGCTTGCGCTTGGCGCGCGGGTCAAGCGACTGCGTAGAGCGGTGGAGAAGACGCAGCCACACCCAGTCACCCACCGCGAACTCCGCCTCGCGATGATGATCGTGGTAGTAATGCTTGGCCAGCTGCTGGGCCTGAAGGAGACGCTAACGGACCTCAGCAAGCATCTCATCGCGGGTGCGGATAAGGTCACCTGTCCGAGCCGTCTCCGGGTCTACCGGTAGTATAGGCGGGGGCGGTCGACCATAGACCACCTCAAACGGCGTAGCGCGCAGGGCGGAGTGATAGGAGGTGTTGTAGCAGTAAACTGGCATCTCCCTCAGCCACAGCAGCATAGTTAACCCTGCTATATCTTCAGCTAAAGCTGCTCAGCTGCCTGATGTATTTAGAAACAAATGAACACGGAGATTTTTGGCAACATTTGGCCCTAGCATTTGCTCCAAGTTTCAGTTCTTCAAAAAAGGTTGTCTCCTCACCTTTAGGATGTCTTCAGAACAGCTGATTTGTCAGATAACCTTCATTGTTTATAATTAAATTAATGTTTGAGTACTCATTACAGTAGGTTCTTAATACTGTGGCTTTTCCATTTCCAATCAAAGCTGATTGGCTTGTTTGAGCATCTTATTAGAAAATTATTGTTTTTTTTTGAGAAAATAGAAAATTATTGTTAAACCGTCCATTTTTTACATTTTATTTCCAAGAAACCATTTTATTGACTTTGGCCATAGATTTTTTATGACTTCCACTCCCCATTGCCTAAAACTTTGTTGTTGGAACGGAGGGAGTATATGCCACTTTTACCTTATCCCGTCAGCAATGTAATTATCTTCAGATTCCTGGATATCTCTTGTGAAGCTTCCAAAAAATCATTTGGAAATTTATTTTCGTGTGTGCATTGTTAACTTGCACGACTGCACCAGACATGTCCTCTCGGTGCCTGGATTTCCCTTTCGTGTATTTATTAAATCTTTTGTTGGGAAACGATCTAAACTGCACTACACATGCCATCTCAATGTGCAACATGTGTTGCTGATTTTCTCATTGTCTGGTCATTTTGTAACAGTAACACATCATTGACCTTCCAGTCCGAGTTTTGGTGTTCAAATCTTGCCCAAGCAGAGCACCCATGGAGGCACAGCAAGTGACAAGTGTTCCTCGCGATTTCGACAAAAGAAGTGGTGCTCTCAGTTTGCAATGTACTCCCTCCGTTCTAAAATAAGTGACTCAACTTTGTACTAGTTTTAGTACAAAGTTAGTACAAACTTGAGTCACTTATTTTGGGACGGAGGGAGTATCTCTCAGACAGAAGCTTGATTGTGCTGGCAACTTGAGGATTTTGAGTAGTGATATTTGATACAGTAAAGATACAAGGTTATCTCAGTGACCTCCTTTGATAAGTGCCCTATTTGTGTGATTGCATGTTTGCAATCGGGACCTCAAGGAGTAGTGCTAGTTGGGAAGAACGATAATGTCTCCATGTTGTGAACTGTATGGATACTTGTGCTTATGCTAACCAGGCTGGCTGAGTACAACGAACGCCTGACAGAATCATGTCGGGACAACCCTGGCGTCCGCGATGATCGGGCTCCGCACCACGTGATCTTCAGACACCCAGCGTAGGCTCCCCTCTGCCAGCTGCCCGGCGTCGGCGTCGCCTCCCCTGCTGCTCACGGTCACCGTGAATGTCTTCTTCTCCATCGCCGACGTGAACTCCAGCGCCTCTGGCTCCACCTTCACCTTGAGCCACCCGGGCACGTCCAGGTGAGCGGTGTACGTCGACATCGCCGGCCCCACGTTTGTCACCGTCCGCTTCGCCTTGAACGGCTTCTCGGAGAGTGGCACCAGTATCGCCGGGTAGTTCAGCTGCGCCTCTGGTATGGACCCCACCGCCGCGCACGTCAAGCTGCTGTTGCCCGTAATAGTCTTCATGGCCGGCTCACCGAGCAGCCCGCAGATGTAGGCGCTGTAGTCGCCGACGTCGAGGTCGTAGACCAGGCCCGGGTCCACGACCTTCGCCGCGTCCACGTGGCCGGCGCCGATCGAGTAGAAGCTCGCCTTCCGGTGCTCTTCGTCCATGATGGGGTGCCCCGCGTTGTCGGCGGTGCTGGACGTGGTCATGATGGCCGACTTGACCGCCGACGGCGACCACTCCGGGTGCGCCTTCTTCACGAGCGCCACGATGCCGGTGACGTGCGGCGCGGCCATGGACGTGCCGGAGGCAACGTTGTAGCTGTACGACTCCGTGCCACCGATAGGCACCATCGACGGCCACGCGGCGAGGATGTTGAGCCCCGGCGCCATGATGTCGGGCTTGAGCACGCCGGGGCTGGCCGCGTTCGGCCCGCGGGACGAGAAGGCCGCGACGATGGGCGCCGGCTTCACGTGAACAATCGAGCTGTTGAACAGTATCGTTGCGGTGTGGGCGGCCGCCGTCGAGCCCACCCTGGCGTAGCCCATGATCTTGGCGCCGTCGGTCGCGGTCACCTGTGACATTGGGAGGTTATAATACTTCTCTACCACGATGGTGTACCCGAAGTCGGCTTCGTTGATGAACACCACTCCGGCGCCGCCTGCCGCCTGGACCGCCTGGATCGAGTTCAGCGGAGGCAACGGCGTCTCGGTGTCGCACACGACCACCTTGCCGGTGATGTTGACGCCGTCGAAGTAGTCGCAGTAGCTGGTGCCCTGAGGGTAGTAGAGCGGGTACGCCTTGGCGCTGAAGCGCTTGTCCTGCGTCAGCGACTCGCCGTCGAACGCCTCCCCGTCGCCGAGCCGCACGGTGGCTCGGTAGCTCCGGTCCACCGACCCGGCCCCCACGGTCAATATCCACGGCGCCTCGTTTGACAGCGTGGAGGGCGTCGGGCCGCTGTTACCGCCGGCGCACACCACGAGGACGCCCTTGGACATTACCCCGAACGCGCCGATCGCGATCAGGTCCTTGTCCAATGGTATGGAGGGGCCGCCGAGGGAGAGCGACAGCACGTCCACGCCGTCCTTCACCGCCGCGTCCATCCCGGCCAGTATGTCGGACTCGAAGCATCCTTCGCCGTCGCATACCTTGTACATGGCCAGGTGCGCGCCCGGCGCGATCCCGGCGGCGGTGCCCCTGCCGAGGCCGAACGCCGAGACGCCGTCCACGAAGTGGCCCGCCGCGGTGCCTGCCGTGTGCGTCCCGTGCCCGACGGCGTCGGTGGTGTCGTTGCCGCTCATGAGCGACACCAGGCCGACGAGCTTGTTGTTGCAACGCACGGGGGCCTGGCACTTGCCCTTCCACCTGGCAGGCGGCGGCGGCATGCCCTCGTCTCCAAACGAAGGGTGCGAGGCAGCGATGCCGGTGTCGAGCAACCCGACGATGACGCCCTCGCCGTAGTTTGTGGCGTTCCAGACGCCTCGCTTGGCGTCCAGGCCGAGGAACCCCGGCGTGCGCGTCGTCATCAGCGGCACCCTCCGCTCCGGGAAGGCGCGCACGAACCCGCGCTTCCTGGACACCGCTGCGAGCTCGTCCTCCGTCAGCTTTGCGGCGAAGCCGGAAAACACGCCCGTGTACGAGTGGCGAATGGTCGGTGCGTCGCCGCCGGCCGTCCTGCCAGGGCGCGACCCCGGCCGCAGGAACGACTTGTGCCATCTCCGGTGCGCGGCTTCGTCGGCGTGGTGCGCGTGCGCCGGAGGCTCGACGAGCACTACGTAAGTTCGAGCGGCTCCATGGTTGAGGCTGGTACTCTGCCTCGTTGTCGCACCGCCTCCGCCAGTGATAATGCTCAGCGTGGGTGTCGCGCTCAAGACGAAGACGAGAACGGACGCGAGGAGTAGTGCCGTCAGGTGAGCCATGTCATCTACCGATCTACGAGAGCATGCAAGTATGGGCATGAAAAATATTTGGCGCAAGCGATGCTTATATACATTTCTCAAACTGTGTTCTAGTTTGGCCACTCTGTATTCCTACATGACTGGCATCCATGCATGATCCCACCAAAGATGCAGTGCGATGTGGATCTCCTTGGAAACAGGGACATACAGAATGTGTGCATGGTTTTGTTGCTTTCTGGATTCATAATGTAACTGCATCTGTTTTTTGTTTTGTTTTGCTTGCATGTTTTGTGTGTGACGCGACAATTCTGATCCTCCATTTCGGGCGGAGCATTGCTTCGGCATCTCAGTGTATGATTCTTGTTTGCTTAGCAGTTTTTTTTTCAAAAAAAACTTTCCATCTATATACCCCTCAAAAAAAACTTTCTATCTATCCATCATACATTATGACAGTGCAAAGAACACAAAAGATGCTCATAAAAATAAGGTGTACGTGCGTATATATGAGCGCCTCAGTATGTATTGTGTTTAAAAAATAACAAAAATTACATACATATCCGCAGACCACTTAACGATGATTACAAGCACTAGAGCGAGCGAAGGTACGCTGCTATCATCATCCCTCCATCACCGGAACCAAGCAAATTTTATTTTAGTAGATAGTCTAAAAGTCATTGGGCTAAGACCCCGAAAGATCAGCGAACAACAACCGCCGCTCATAAAAGAGAAGTGTAGATCGGAAGGACCCAACCTGTGAAGACATGAATACAAACGAGGACCGGATCCATGCAAATCCACCAAAAGACTAACACCGACCGAATCCCGCGGGATCCGTCGAAGACACACCTCCACACGCCCTCCAAGGATGCAAAACGCACCGCTAGGACGGGGACTAGGTGGGAAGAATCTTATTCTATCTTCAGGAAGTCGTCGTCGCCTCACCTTTCTGAATAGTACTCAAACCCTAAACAGATAAAAAAAACACCTAAAAATGAAGCATGAGCCCTCCTAACGATAAGGGTTGGGATCCATCACGCCTCCATAGCCATAAGAACACAGGAAACGAACAAATCAACAGTGCCAGCATAAAGCGAAGAAACCTTATATGCCTCGGAGCCTTCCTTAAGCAATTCCCATCATGGCGAAAAGATAGTATGCATTTTTAACCTTTTGTGAAGGTGAAATCGTCCACCTTCATTTTTACAGAGTAATATTTGCAAATTCTTTGGATACGCCGTATCTTTATCTGTGTCTATACCAATATAACGTCATCACTCATGTTTGACTCAGCATATCCTCACACTTCCAAGTATTTTATCCAAAGGATATGGATTAAGTGAAAATTACAGGAAATTTCAGTCTTAAATTAGTCTTCCATTGGCTCCTACATTGCTGCAGCTACCCTGTGCCTCGTCCTGCTCTCTCGCCGCTCTTGTGTCATGCCTCTGCCTTCAGATCTGCATCATCAGAGCTGCTGTTCGAACGCAATGCAGAATAGGACTCAATAGTCAATACGTGCTCCACGAGGGGAGCTCCTCGTTGGCGCATTAAGCGCCCCGAAGACTAACTGGCGCTCACGCGTGCCCCCTAACGGCCTGTGGCCCATAACTCGCTCGAGCGCTACTGTTTCCTCCATCGCTCTTCCTAGACATTGAGCGACCAACCGTTCACCACGACGGGATGCTTGCTACCCTTTTTTTCCTTTGCATTTTAAGCCCGTGCTGTGAATAAACACCTGTTGTCTAATAAAACCGGCTACTGTTTTTCTATTAATTTAAAAAGTTCATTAATTTGGAAAAAAGATTTTGATTTATAAAGGTAAATTTGAAACATGTTTAACAATTTCACAAAGTTGGCAAATTTGCAAAAAAAATTCATGAATTCGAAATACAAAGTTTGCAAAGTTGAAAAGTTCATAATTAGAAAATTGTTCCCAAATTTGGAAAAGTTCGTGATACTGAAATTGTTTCACAAAAATTTCAAAATGTTTCCAAACTTGAAAACTTCCTGAATTTTAGAAATCTTTGAAAATTTCAGGTCTTTTTTACAAATTTTAAAATTATTAGTTACTGTGAAAATTTGTTCATTAATTTGGGGGAAAAATCCCAAATTTGAAAAGGTTCATGAATTTAAAAGAGTTCAATAGTTTTACAGAATGTTCGCGAATTTGAAAAAAATAAATTTGCTACAAGGACATGAATTAAAGAAAAAAGTTCACAGCTTTGAGATTTTTTTCGTGAATTTGGTAAAAGTTCACCAGTTTATGAAAAAGTAAAAGAATTTGGAAAGAAATGAATTTAACAAAAAGTTTACGAATGTAAGAAAAAATCACAAAATTTAAAAAGTTCAATTTTTTTAAAAAGTTCTGAAATTTGAAAAATAATTGAGTTTGAAGAAATTTAAAAAATTTAAGAAAAATTTCTCAAATTTGACAAAAGTACATGAATTAAAAAATGAATTTGAAGAAAGTTGATGAATTTAAGAAAAAGTTCCCAAAACTGAAAAAGTTTCATGAATTTTGAAAAGAATTGTATTTGAGAAAAGTCCCTGAATTTAAGAACCAGTTTACTCACTGTGTTTTCTCGGTTTTATCTTCTGCGGATGTTTTGTTTACTGAAAATGGCAGTTACTGGTTTTTTAAATTGGAAAAAATGTTCATGGATTAAGAAAAGTTCACGAGTTGAAAAAAGTACATCAGTTTGAAAAACATTATCTCTAATTTGACTAAAAAATTCACGAAATTGAAAGAAGTCCATCAATTTGACAAATAAAGTTCTTGAATTTCGAAAATGTAGGCGAAATTGAAAATGCTCATCGATTTGAAGAAGTGCAGACATTTGACAAAAAGGTTTAACAATTTGAAAAAAGTTGACACATTTGGAAAATTTTGTGAAATTAAGAAAATCTCCGTGAATTAAAAAAACATTTGAACATTTTAAAAAGTTCACAATTTGAATTTTGTGTGTGTGAATTTAAGCAAATACAAACTAAAAAAGAGACAGAATAAAAAAGAATAAAGCTGAAAGAGAAATGTCCAAACAAACTAGAAACCAGACAGTGAAGGCGCACAACAAGAACAATGTACAACGTAACTAATCACAGTTGGTTACACCTCGTGCAAATAAACGATGTGTTCAAGAATTTGAAGCCTAGTTCATGTACCTATTCTTTGAACGATAAAAGAAGAAAATGTAAATGGGCCAAGCCCAGGACGGAGTGGGGGAGGGGGGGGGGTGTGTTCGGTTTGTGGAATACATTATAACCGACGCTGAGGGCGCCAGATAGGAGTTGGGCTCCATGATCCGGCAGCTATATCTCGCTTATAGAGAGATGATCGGTCCCCTCGCCTAAAGCTTTCCCGCCATGCGGCACGAATGTCGGCCCCGTATATCATGTTTTCTCGGTAGTTTGTTCCTTCATTCGTTTCTTATCGCTGCTTTTTTCATCTTTTTATTACTTTTTCGTTTTCTTTTGTTTTTTCCTCTAAATTTTTATTTCTTCCATGGTTTTCTTAGGTTTTTCTTTTTTTCTTCATTATACTTTGTTTTTATCTTGTATTTAAAAGTGTATATAAAAATGTTTATCATGTATTTAAAAGTGTATATAAAAATGTTGATAAAGTAAACAAAGTGCAGATTGTACATTAAGTAAAAGTAGAAATAAAGATATATATTTTAAAAAAGTTAATTTAGTATTTAAAACTTTAACATGTACATAAAAAGTTTCCAATATATAAAAAATGTGTATTGTGTGTAAATAAATGTTTATTGCCATTAAAACATGTTCAAAAATATTATAATCATTTTATTTATACATGTTTAGTTTTTCTAAATACATATTAAGAATTTTATGCATATTTAACATTTTTAAATACATGAACAATATTCTTTCCATTTGTATACATGGGGAACTTTTTTTCTATACACATTTAACATTTTGAAATGCTTGATTAAGTTTTTCAAATTCTTAATTAGTTTTTTTTAAATGCTCGATTAACATTTTTTCATACATGTTGTATGAATTTTCTTATACATTAGAAACATTTTTATACATTTTGTATTATTTTATGTAAAGTGATTTTTGTATTCTATATATTTAGAATATTTCCAAATATAAAAAAGTAAAAAACATAAATCGGAAAACAAAAAAATATTGCGATAGAGACAAGAAAAAATGTCGATTAATGCACGCTGGGCCAGCCCATTAGCGCAGGTGCTTCAAGCGAGCGCTCCTTCTGTCTCATGTGAAGCGAGGTATAGCTACGGGCTAGTATGGAATCTGGTTAGTAATATTATGATGGCCCATGGGGGAATAGGGATGACTGCTGTGGGGACGGCCCGCATTGCAAGTCTTGGCTAGCTTCAACGGGTTGTCGGTTTCATAGGAAACATTGATTTTGCGATGAGTGTGTCACTCATTTGGAATCAATTAAGATACTCTTTGAACCTTGGAACACTCTTGTCGACAAATGTATCTAGCGAACTACTGTGTTTTTACAACATAATCAAATGACTCGTTCGTCGTTTGATCCTGATCGTGCGGGGCGCACTCGCCTACCCTCTTTCTTGATTTTCTGGCTTCGGTTTCACACGATCTTTTTGGCATTTCCCTCTCTCCTGATTTAACTCGATCATGATTTTGTGTGATCCAAATTTGCACGTGGACATAGGGCATGTGAGCGTTGATCATGATTTTTCCCTTCACATTAGCAGTTTTCATACTTGATGTGGACCCATAGTTCATCTGCAGTTTTATAGCCCCAAAAGTCATGCTAAAGCCAGGAATTGAACTCAAAACTTAAATACTGAGATCTTAGTTCACTTGCCAACTTCCCCACTACATGGTTCTTATCAAGTTCAAAGGAAATCCATTATTTGACCATCTTCGTCTGTTCCAGACTTCATTCAAACATACCTCAATAATTTTCTGTATAATAGAATGATAATTTACGAACCGTTGACCTAATAACTCACGTACAAGCAACATGGTAATTTTGAGGGGACGGGTAGTTTTTGAACATAAATAACATGATAATTTACACACCACAAACCAGATAAATTATGTACAAACACCTTGGTAACTTTCACCTGAGGAAGAAAAAAGTTATTGAAACATTTCCCAGTAACTTATGTCTTAATACCATGGCAATTAATGCATTGCAGACCTGATAATGTACATACAAACACATTGATAACTTTTCACCTATGGAGAAAAGGTTGTTGAAACATACACCAATAACTTTTTTGTCTAAATAGCATGGTGGTTTATGCACTGCAAACCTGATAATTCATATATAAACACATTGATAACTTTTCATCATGGGCGACAAAAGTTGTTGAAACATACCCCGGTAACTTATGTGAAATAACATGATAATTCACGCACTACCACCCGATAACTTACATACAAACACATTGATAACTTTTCACCCATAGGAAAGAAATTCTGGTAACATACCCCAGTAACTTCAGTGTAAATAGTATGGTCATTTATGCACCTCAAACCTGATTGCTACCCTTCGAAGCCCCTCGAGCGGCCTAACCCTAGCTAGTTTGATAGGCAAAGCTACCCACTTTGACTTTCGACGAACGACGTTAGACTAATGGACTTTTCTAACTGGTTGTGCTATGTTAGCTCATAGGAACATTTTAAAACAAATTTTGAGCGCAAATTATCAAAAGATTCCCTCCGGGCTACCACGTGGCAGTTTCCCGAGTGTTGGTGGTAGTGTCGTCTGTGAAGGGGGTCACACTCTGGGAGCTTTGTGTTGGGTGTTTGAACCTCCCATCACACTCTTAGACATGTAATAGGACAAAATTCAAAGTTTGGTGGGATTGCTACCCTCCGTAGACCCCGAGCGGCCTAACCCTGGCCAGTTTGACCAGGAAAGCTACCCATTTGATTTTCAATGAACGACCTTTGATCAATGGACTTTTCTACTTAATTATGCTAGGTTATCGCATAGGAACATTTTAAAACAAATTTTGAGACCAATCTATCACAAGATTCCATTCCAGCTACCATCCATGGTAGTTTCTCGCTCTAAGTGCTGGCAGTAGTGCTGTTCGTGAAGGGGGTCACACTATGGAGCTGTGTCGGGTATTTGAAACTCCCACCACACTTCTATACATGTATGAGGACCCAATGCAAGTTTTGGTGGCATTGCTACCCTATGAAGATACCCGAGCGGCCTAACCCTAGCAAGTGTGACCGGGAAAGCTACCCCCTTTGGGTTTCTCTTTTGTAGCAAAACAAAGTTATAATTAAATATTTCATACTAAACACATGATTTTTGAAATCCTTGAAACTTTCTGATGCAAATAGATATAAACTTTGGCTCATTTGGCCAAGGAATGAAAAACATACAAACAAATCAAAACAAGAGGGTGTTATCGGGAAATTTTGAAACAAACATGATTCTAGTCTGTTAAAATTTCAAGACATAGTATACCAATAGAATCCTTTCCAGATTCTGATCCAAAAACATATGAAGTTTGTTAAAATCGATGCAAGTATGAATTAGTTGTGTTTTTTTACTAAGTATAAGGACCTATTTGCAAAAATACACGAGGTCACATTTTAAACGTTTTCAAAACAAAAACAAAGCATATATTCATACTCTATGAAAAATTCTACCCCAAATTGATATATAATCTGCATATGTTTAAGTTTAGCTAACTCAAATTTCAGACCCTCAAATTCAACCTTTTTAAAGAACATAAAATATTTTTTTAAAATTCTCTGCTGACGTCCGCCTGTCAGAGCCGTTGGCATAGCTGTAACGACGACAACCTTCCGTCAGCCAATGGGTTGTATGCCAACGTCCACTGTCGGTGTACATTGGTTCTTTGCCGATAGCTAAGGTTTGCCGACGGCCATCGTCGGCTTATATGGGTGATTTGCCAACAGTCACCGTCGGCAAATCTAGAGCTTTGCCGACGGTCTGGATTTGCCGATGGTTTTCCAGATTTGCCGACGGTCTGGATTTGCCGATGGTTTTCTGTTTGCCATCGACTTAGCTCGTGGTATGCCAGCGGCCCCGATAAAAAGCCGTCGGCATACCTTTTGCCGTCGGCATATTCATTGTTTCCTGTAGTGTACCATTTTCTCAAAATGACACTAGAGATCCATCATATATAAACATATTAGTTAATTGTTTTGCACGAACTAATTAAGCAAAGAAGGTGCAAGTAGTAGCTACACTGCATGTGCGTCTCCGATCCAATATGGTTGTGACTAAGCCTTTTGGAATTTGGTTGTGGCTTGTGACACACATAATCCACATATTTAGTAACTTACACCAGTTTCTACTCTCTAGCAGTCAACTTCATTATAGCCAGTAGTGAAGTTTCTCCTCATCACCTCAGCATCTAGACAAACTAAAACAAACATAACATGACATTGGAGCGTACACATTTTTTATGAATTGAGTACAATATGTTTTCATGTAATCATAAGTAGTGATGATAGTAGAAAGATTAAGCCTACACTTAGGAAGGGTGTTATCAATCAGTTGCCAGCTGCCACTTCGTGTTGTACACAACATCACCATCGTCTTGAAGGGTACTCCTGGAACATGTCAGCCTATTACAATTTTGCCAAGGGCGATATCCTATATATTGATCCCACGGTAAAAGAAGTTTTGGAACCTTGTTACTTGTGGAGTGTTCACCTCAAATCTCCCACTAATTTAATGATTCTTCCGTTGCAGTCCTAGAAACAACCTCGTTTGGGATGCTATCGAATTCTGTGTTAGCAAGATCAACCGATACGATGTTCGCCTGCAAATGTCGGGTATAAAAGATGCATTTAGATTTAGGTTGCTAATGTAGTCGCTGAATGAAATAACTATACGTGTAGTTGTATTGATGTACCGTTGGTGGATCGTGCAGTAACCACATGTAACGAGCAGGTGCGTCAAACCGATTGTCCAACATCAAATAGTATGCAACTGTCGTCTACCATGGAAAACATCAGTTAGACAGGTATTTCCGAGAGGAAATAAAAGCAATATCGTCTAGCTAGTCTAGAGAGAAAAACAACAATATCTAGCTAATCTAGAGAGAAATGTGTCACCACATGATCGATACTATACTTGGTTTTCGACTCCTCTGTGCAGGAACTCAACAAGGTTATTATTGTCCAACCCGACCATCATCGTGACAACCTGTTCTACAGTTTGGACACAAATCTGGTGTAAGACAAGACACAAACAAATTCAGTATTCTGATATGTAGCAAGGGCTAGATAGGGATTGGGGGAGGGGGTGATTAATTAAGCTATGGGTGACATGATTTGCCTTGAAGATTTGGCTGGCAGCATGTAGATGAGGCGGCATCGCGAGGTAGCGAGGGATGGAGTGTTGGAGCCATGGGTGTTGACGCACCTCGTCGATGCTCATTCGCCTCTCGGGGCAAACTTGAAGCATGCCTGAGATGAGCGCCCTCGGCCCTGCCGATATACCATGTGGGATCCTCACCCTGCCACTCTACAAATCCCCCAGAGAGTAAGATGAATCAATCAACAAAACCGATATTATAGATGATGAATTCCCAAGCAGAAAAACAGTACTCCCTCCGTAGAAGTAGTAGACTAGTAGTAGACACTCACGGTGATTTTCCTCTTGATAGCGGGCTCATCGGGGCCATCGAAGGGAAGGTAGCCACAGAGCATGGCAAAGAGGATGACCCCGCAGCTCCACATGTCCACCTCCGGACCAAGATGCCTTGTCGTACTCGTATCTGTCCGGTCGGCGCACACCTCGGGGGCCGCGTAGAGCAGGCTCCCGCAGTCCGCCCCCGGTTTCTGGACGGGCCCGAAGAAGTCGCTGAACCCGAAATCCGCCAGCTTCACGTTCTTGCCGGCATCGAGCAGGACGTTCTCCAGCTTGAGGTCGTGGTGCACCACCATGTTCCGGTGGCAGTAGGCCACGCCAGATACTAATTGCATGAACATGCGGCGAACCTCGGCCTCGTCCAGCCCGTGGTGGCCGGAGATGACCTGGTCGCAGAGTTCCTTGTAGAGCTCCCCCGACTCTGCCAGCTCCATCACGATGCACGCCTGATTGCCGCCGTTGGCAACGATAACGGCGGCCTCGTAGAAGCGAATGACGTGAGGGTGGTGGCGCAGCAGCCTCATGATCCGGATCTCCCTCTCCGCTCCTTCTTCCACCGCAAGATTAGCATGAAATATCTTGACGGCGACGTCGCGGCCGGTGAGGCGGTGCCTGGCCGGATACACGTCAGCGTAGGCGCCCCCGCCGATGGTTTTTGGCTCCAGCTCGTACCATGCATGCAGGTGCCGATCCGCGCTGGTACTGGCTCGGTTAGTTGAGGCGGCCATTGCTGGACTTGGAGCTGATCAGTGTTTCCATACACGGACCGTACATATGGGGTCCTCTCCCTGTTACACTAGCTAGCTCTTGTTGTTACCAAATATATAGATAGTAGCTTATTAGTGGTCAGGTGATTGATGGGGGGACAATGTGAATAAGTTAATTAACCACGTATGTATACATACATAGACGACACAAGAGCGGCGTCCGCGTCTATTCGCCCGTCGGAGGAAACAACGACGAATCAATATGTTGGCACTGTCACAAACTCTTGTAATGAACACCATGGAACGTTCGAGGGGATTCTCATGCATGTCAACGAATTAAAGGTGAAAGCAACATGCAGTAATATACAAATTGATTTTAAAGGGATGCAAGAGGAGTATATTATATAGGGTACGATGTGGGACGCCAAATAAATTAGGACGAGCGAACTCCACAAGAAATTATCAGCCGCAAATGTTTTAGGTGACATTTTTTTTGGTTACGAGGGAATGACAATCTCTTCGAAGCAACGTGGCAGTTTCTTCAGAGAAGGCAGTTTTAATTTTAAAATTGCTGTCGTTTGATCTTTGCTCACAATTAAAATTGCCATCAAATGGCGTTTGCTTGCCACCCCTCTCCCAGCTTCGTTGGGTAACATTACCACTTAGTTTTTGCTTCTTGGAGGTGTCTTGGTCTAACGTGCATGCATACAGTAGTAACTTAACTTGCAAGTAAACATGGAGACCCATCTCTGCTAGTTCTAGAAACTTTCATTCATGCAGTAGATTAACTGGTTGTATATTAAGTAGTGACGATAGACAACCCTAGGTGCGGTGGTGTTTTCATCAAGGAAAGGCATATACAAAGGATTCCTAAGTCCGAATTAATTACAAAGAAGTTGAGACAACCCCCCTGGCGAAGTAAGGTTAAAAAAACTAGAGGACCAATTATGCCTTTGGCGCAAAGGCCAATTATAACCAAAAAGGTTTTTTCTATGAGGAATTGTAACCAAAAAAGTTAAGCAAGGTGCCAAGGTATGAGCAATATGTTTTATTAATGACTCGGAAAGCACCATGACTATGAATAAGCACAAATACAAATATACTAACAATCATATGCATAACCACATTAACAAACATACCCATAACCACATCAACATGTACATACAGGCGATGCGCTTCGTTGTTATCTAGCACATTAAAGATGAGTTTGCTCCGTGGATGCTCGCAAGAGTCGGTAAGCATGCTAGAGGTGTAAGTTAAGTCTCTTGTAAGCCTACGGTCGTATGCTTTTATTGGCACTCATGTAACATTCTTATGCAACTCTATCTTAATACAAAAGGCACACGATGCTCTTGCGTGTTCTTTGAAAAAAAACACATACAGTCATAACAATGACACATTGACATGCACATAGACATACACAAGCATACAGTTGTAGGCATACTAGCATAGCATAGACAGTCTAACAAAAATAGGGATAACTACTCTTGGATCATGGAAAGCGCTTCGTGCTAGCCACACTTAGCCACAACCTCTATGCCGAAAAAGTCACACACTGATGACCTTGGAACTATCTTTAGTGAGGATCTTGATGGTAAGGATGAAGGAAATATGCCCTAGAGGCAATAATAAAGTTGTTATTTATATTTCCTTATATCATGATAAATGTTTATTATTCATGCTAGAATTGTATTAACCGGAAACTTAGTACATGTGTGAATACATAGACAAATAGAATGTAACTAGTATGCCTCTACTTGACTAGCTCGTTAATCAAAGATGGTTAAGTTTCCTAACCATAGACATGAGTTGTCATTAGAGAATGATGTGATTGACTTGACCCATCCGTTAGCTTAGCACGATGATCGTTTAGTTTGTTGCTATTGCTTTCTTCATAACTTATACATGTTCCTATGACTATGAGATTATGCAACTCCCGAATCCGGAGGAACACTTAGTGTGCTATCAAACGTCACAACATAACTGTGTGACTATAAAGATGCTCTACAGGTGTCTCCAATAGTGTTTGTTGAGTTGTCATAGATCGAGATTAGGATTTGTCACTCCGTGTATCGGAGAGGTATCTCTGGGCCCTCTCGGTAATGCACATCACTATAGGCCTTGCAAGCAATGTGACTAATGAGTTAGTTACGAGATGTTGCATTACAGAACGAGTAATGGGACTTGCCGGTAACGAGATTGAACTAGGTATTGAGATACTGACGATCGAATCTCGGGCAAGTAACATACCGATGACAAAGGGAACAACGTATACTGTTATGCGGTTTTGACCGATAAAGATCTTCGTAGAATATGTAGGAGCCAATATGAGCATTGATAACCCACAAGTATAGGGGATCGCAACAGTTTTTGATAAGTAAGAGTGTCGAACCCAACGAGGAGCTAAAGGTAGAACAAATATTCCCTCAAGTTCTATCGACCACCGATACAACTCTACGCACGCTTGACGTTCGCTTTACCTAGAACAAGTATGAAGCTAGAAGTACTTTGTAGGTGTTGTTGGATAGGTTTGCAAGATAATAAAGAGTACGTAAATAAAAAGTAGGGGTTGTTTAGATAAAGAAACGATAAAGTAAATATAGTGAGTGTGGAAAAGTGGTGGTAGGAGTTGTGAAATTGTTCCTTAAGCAATTGACTACTTTACTAGATCGATAGCAAGTATTATGTGGGAGAGGCCACTGCTAGCATGTCATCCCTGACTTGGAATTCTATGCACTTAAGATTGGAACTATTAGCAAGCATCCGCAACTACTAATGTTCATTAAGGTAAAACCCAACCATAGCATTAAGATATATTGGTCCTCCTTCAATCCCGTATGCATCAATTTCTATGCTAGGCTGAAGCTTCTATCACTCTTGCCCTCCAATACATAGTCCTATCAACATACAAACTAACCCATAGGGTGTGATCCACGCGCGCAATCATATGATGTGCACCAAAGGACAGCAACATAACCACAAGCGAATTAAATCAATCATAGCAATTCATCAACCACCGATAGGACAACGAAAATATACTCAGACATCATAGGATGGCAACACATCATTGGATAATAATATGAAGCATAAATCACCATGTTCAAGTAGAGGGTACAGCGGGTTGCGGGAGAGTGGACCGCTGTAGATAGAGGGGGAAGGTGATGGAGATGTTGGTGAAGATGGCGGAGGTGTTGGTGTAGATCGCGGTGATGATGACGGCCCCCGGTGGCACTCCCGTGCCACCGGAAGCGAGGGGGAGAGAGCCCCCCCTCCTCCTCCTCCTTCTTCTTCTTCTTCCTTGACCTCCTCCCTAGATGGGAGAAGGGTTTCCCCTCTGGTCCATGGCCTCCATGGCACGGGAGGGGCGAGAGCCCCTCCGAGATTGGATCTGTCTCTCTGTCTCTCTATGTTTCTGCGTTCTATTCTGGCTCTGTTTCACCGTTTCGTGTATATATGGAGATCCGTAACTCCGATTGGCCTGAAACCTTCACCGTGATTTTTTCCCCGAAATTTAGCTTTCTTGCGGCAAAAGAAGAGCGTCAACCGCCTTACAGGTGGCTCACGAGGGTAGGGGGCGCGCCCGGGGGGGGGGGGGGGTCAGGCGCGCCCCCTACCTCGTGACCACCTCGGGCACCGTCTCGCGTGGATTTTTCTTCCGGAATTTTCCAAATATTCCAAAAACAAGCTCCGTCCGTTTTTATCCCGTTTGGATTTCGTTTGGTATGGATATTCTGCGAAACATAAAACATGCAACAAACAGGAACTGGCACTGGGCACTGGATCAATATGTTAGTCCCAAAAATAATATAAAAAGTTGCCAAAAAGTATATGAAAGTTTAATAATATTGGCATGGAACAATCAAAAATTATAGATACGACGGAGACGTATCAGCATCCCCAAGCTTAATTCCTACTCGTCCTCGAGTAGGTAAATGATAAAAAGATAATTTTTGATGTGGAATGCTACCTAGCATAATCTTGATCACATGTCTAATCATGGCATGAATATTAAGACACGAGTGATTCAAAGCAATAGTCTATCATTTGACATAAAAACAGTAATACTTCAAGCCTACTAATAAAGCAATCACGTCTTTTCAAAATAACATGGCCAAAGAAAGTTATCCCTACAAAATCATATAGTCTGGCTATGCTCCATCTTCACCACACAAAATATTCACATCATGCACAACCCCGATGACAAGCCAAGGAATTGTTTCATACTTTTGATGTTCTCAAACCCTTTCAACTTTCACGCAATACATGAGCGTGAGCCATGGACATAGCACTATAGGTGGAATAGAATGGTGGTTGTGGAGAAGACAAAAAGGAGAAGATAGTCTCACATCTAGGCGTATCAATGGGCTATGGGGATGCCCATCAATAGATATCAATGTGAGTGAGTAGGGATTGCCATGCAACGGATGCACTAGAGCTATAAGTGTATGAAAGCTCAAACTGAAACTAAGTGGGTGTGCATCCAACTTGCTTGCTCATGAAGACCTCGGGCATTTGAGGAAGCCCATCATCGGAATATACAAGCCAAGTTCTATAATGAAAATTCCCACTAGTATATGAAAGTGATAACTCAAGAGACTCTCTATATGAAGAACATGGTGCTACTTTGAAGCACAAGTGTGGAAAAAGGATAGTAGCACTGCCCCTTCTCTCTTTTTCTCTCATTTTTTTGTTTTTTTTTGTTTTTTTGTTTTTTTGGTGGGCTTCTTTGGCCTCTTTTTTTATTTGGGCTTCTTTGGCCTCTTTTATTTTTTTTGTAAGTCCGGAGTCTCATCCCGACTTATGGGGGAATCATAGTCTCCATCATCCTTTCCTCACCGGGGCAATGCTCTAATAATGATGATCACCACACTTTTATTTACTTACAACTCAATATCTAGAACAAAGATATGACTCTATATGAATGCCTCCGGCGGTGTACCAGGATGTGCAATGATCTAGCATAGCAATGACATCAAAAAACGGACAAGCCATGAAAACATCATGCTAGCTATCTTACGATCATGCAAAGCAATATGACAATGAATGCTCAAGTCATGTATATGATGATGATGGAAGTTGCATGGCAATATCTCGGAATGGTTATGGAAATGCCATGATAGGTAGGTATGGTGGCTGTTTTGAGGAAGGTATATGGTGGGTTTATGGTACCGGCGAAAGTTGCACGGTACTAGAGAGGCTAGCAATGGTGGAAGGGTGAGAGTGCGTATAATCCATGGACTCAACATTAGTCATAAAGAACTCACATACTTATTGCAAAAATCTATTAGTCATCGAAACAAAGTACTACGCGCATGCTCCTAGGGGGATAGATTGGTAGGAAAAGACCATCGCTCGTCCCCGACCGCCACTCATAAGGAAGACAATCAATAAATACATCATGCTCCAACTTCATCACATAACGGTTCACCATACATGCATGCTACGGGAATCACAAACCTCAACACAAGTATTTCTACAATCCACAACTACCCACTAGCATGACTCTAATATCACCATCTTTATATCGCAAAACTATTGCAAGGAATCAAACATATCATATTCAGTGATCTACAAGTTTTATGTAGGATTTTATGACTAACCATATGAATGACCAATTCCCGTCATCTCTCTAAATAGATATAAGTGAAGCAAGAGAGTTCAATTCTTTCTACAAAAGATATGCCCGTGCTCTAACAAATCTAAGTGAAGCAAAAAAGCATTCTACAAATGGCGGTTTTCTATGTAAAGAGAAACAGGCAATCCAAACTTCAAATGATATAAGTGAAGCACATGAAGCATTCTATAAAGCCATACTCAAAAGATATAAGTGAAGTACAAAGAGCATTCTATAAATCAACCAAGGACTATCTCATACCAGCATGGTGCATAAAAGAAAAATGAAAACTAAATGCAAAAGATGCTCCAAGATTGCACATATCGCATGAACGAAACGAATCCGAAAACATACTGATACTTGTTGAAGAAAGAGGGGATGCCTCCCCAACATCCCCAAGCTTAGACGCTTGAGTCTCCTTGAATATTTACTTGGGGTGCCTCGGGCATCCCCAAGATTGAGCTCTTGACTCTCTTCCTTCTTCTCACATCGAGACCTTCTCGATCATCAAACACTTCATCCACTCAAAACTTCAACAGAAAACTCGGTAAGATCCGTTAGTATAATAAAGCAAATCACCACTATAAGTACTATTGCAAACCAATTCATATTTTGTTTTTGCATTGTGTCTACTGTAGTATAACTTTTCATGGCTTAATCCACTGATATAAATTGATAGTTTCATCCAAACAAGCAAACTATGCATCAAAAATAGAATCTGTCTAAAACAGAACAGTCTGTAGCAATATGAACATTCACCATACTTCTGATACTTGAAAAATTCTTAAAAAATTAGTAAACATAAAAAATTTGTATAGAAAGACAGTGCAAAAAGAATCAGAACCATTTGACGTTCCAGCTAAAAATGTAAAATCGCGCACTACAGCCAAAGTTTCTGTCCTGCACCGTACAAACCATCAAGCAAATGTAAACATCCTAAAGGCAAACCTTGGCACATTATTTTTATAATACAATGGAATTGTACAAGGGGATAATTTTTTTGTTGAAAATTTTCTGTAATCAAGATCCACAAAGTTGCCGTGAGCATGAACAAAGTTCAAGGAGCTCTCCACTTCAACAGTGCTTGTCTTTCTCACTTTTACTTTCCTTTTTGAAAAGTTTTGGGTTCCCCTCTTTATTTTTGTTGTTTTTAAACTATATGAAAGCACTCAACAGAAATAAATTACTCTCTAAAACTTCCGGGTTGTCTCCCTGGTAGCGCTTTCTTTAAAGTCATTAAGCTAGGCATATAGTGCTCAAGTAGTGAATCCACCCGGATCCCAAGGTATATCAAAGGCAATTTTAATTAACAATGATTTGTAATTTAGTAGTGAGCACAAAGCAACATATATCAAGCAATGACGAAGTCTAACTCTCTTCCTATGCATCGGCATGTCATAAAAGAACAATTCATGCACACCTAGTAAAGGCCAATGCATAGTATAAACAGTTTCTTGCAATTTTATCATGTGGGAAGCATAGAGAGGTGGAGATATAGTTCCTCTCTCATAATAATTGCAAGTAGGAGCAGCAAGCACATGCATAATATATTCATTAAAATCATCATGTGTAACAGCAAAAGGCAACCCATCAATATAATCCTTAATAAGGGCAAACTTCTCCGATATAGTATAGTTTGGAGAATTCAAAAAGATAATAGGACTATCATGTGTGGGTGCAATAGCAACAATTTCATGTTTAACATAAGGAACTATAGCAATTTCATCTCCATAAGCATAATTCATATTGGCATCTTGGCCACAAGCATAGCAAGCATCATAAAAGAAGGATATTTCAAAAGAATCAACGGGATCATAAGAGTCATCATAGCAATCATCCTTCGGTAAGCACGAAGGGAAATTAGACAATGTATGAGTTGAAGAGTTACTCTCATTAGAAGGTGGGCACGGGTAGCTAATCCGCTCTTCCTCCTTTTGTTCTTCGCTCTCCTCCTCATCTTTTTCATCCAATGAGCTCACAGTTTCATCAATTTCTTCTTCCATAGACTCCTGCAAAATATTAGTCTCTTCTTGGACAGCGGAGTAGTACTCAATATATGGTTTAACATAAGCATTAGAAGCATAATTATCATAGGAATATTTAAATATGGCAAAGTTTTCAGATTTGTGAAGAGTAGCATCATACTTTTCAATCAAAGAATCAATTTCAAAAGCACCCTTAAAAGCAACAAATTCTTCAATTTGTTGAACATCATAGTAATTATAAACACCCTTGGCATATGAAGATAAGATTCCATTATCAATAAACTCACATTGGTAGGGAAGGTGTTTCTTAGGGTTTTCAGAGCAACAAGTAAAATCATATATTTCACATAAATTCCAAGCATAGCATTGCAAACGATGAATTTGACCCAGTAAATTTTTCCCTTTTTCAGATATTCAGTGTCGCAAATAACAAGCATGCTCATCTAAAGATTTGCCCTCAACTAAGCTAGTTGGGGTTTCCGCACGAGCACAAAGGGATCGAAGATGATCCAAGTAATAAGCTTGAACAGTGTGATAGATTTTGATTGGTTCTTCAACCATTGGTTCAGTAGGTACAACTATTTTTTTTTGGTATTTTGCGTTTCCTACCCATAACTAAAGATAGAAAACAACTAAGAAAAGCAAATAAAAATTACTTAGTGATAAAGCAAACAAGCACACACGAGAATATTCACCCCACGCTATTGCTCCCCGGCAACGGCGCCAGAAAAAGGTCTTGGTAAACCACAAGTATAGGGGATTGCAACAGTTTTCGATAAGTAAGAGTGTCGAACCCAACGAGGATCTAAAGGTAGAACAAATATTCCCTCAAGTTCTATCGACCACCGATACAACTCTACGCACGCTTGACGTTTGCTTTACCTAGAACAAGTATGAAGCTAGCAGTACTTTGTAGGTGTTGTTGGATAGGTTTGCAAGATAATAAAGAGTACGTAAATAAAAAGTAGGGGCTGTTTAGATAAAGAAACAATAAAGTAAATATAGCGAGTGTGGAAAAGTGGTGGTAGGAGTTGTGAAATTGTCCCTTAAGCAATTGACTACTTTACTAGACCGATAGCAAGTATTATGTGGGAGAGGCTACTGCTAGCATGTCATCCCTGACTTGGAATTCTATGCACTTATGATTGGAACTATTAGCAAGCATCCGCAACTACTAATGTTCATTAAGGTAAAACCCAACCATAGCATTAAGATATATTGGTCCCCCTTCAATCCCGTATGCATCAATTTCTATGCTAGGTTGAAGCTTCTGTCACTCTTGCCCTCCAATACATAGTCCTATCAACATACAAACTAACCCTAGGGTGTGATCCACGCGCGCAATCATATGATGGGCACCAAAGGACAGCAACATAACCACAAGCGAATTAAATCAATCATAGCAATTCATCAACCACCGATAGGACAACGAAAATCTACTCAGACATCATAGGATGGCAACACATCATTGGATAATAATATGAAGCATAAAGCACCATGTTCAAGTAGAGGGTACAGCGGGTTGCGGGAGAGTGGACCGCTGTAGATAGAGGGGGGAAGGTGATGGAGATGTTGGTGAAGATGGCGGAGGTGTTGGTGTAGATCGCGGTGATGATGATGGCCCCCGGTGGCACTCCGGTGCCACCGGAAGCGAGGGGGAGAGAGCCCCCCTCCTCCTTCTTCCTTGACCTCCTCCCTAGATGGGAGAAGGGTTTCCCCTCTGGTCCATGGCCTCCATGGCACGGGAGGGGCGAGAGCCCCTTCGAGATTGGATCTGTCTCTCTCTGTTTCTGCGTTCTATTCTAGCTCTATTTCACCAATTCGTGTATATATGGAGATCCGTAACTCTGATTGGCCTGAAACCTTCATCGTGATTTTTTTCCCGAAATTTAGCTTTCTTGCGGCAAAAGAAGAGCGTCAACCGCCTTACGGGTTGCTCACGAGGGTAGGGGCGCGCCCAGGGGGGTCAGGCGCGCCCCCTACCTCATGACCACCTCGGGCACCGTCTCGCGTGGATTTTTCTTCCGGAATTTTCCAAATATTCCAGAAATAAGCTCCGTCCATTTTTATCCCGTTTGGATTCCGTTTGGTATGGATATTCTGCGAAACATAAAACATGCAACAAACAGGAACTGGCACTGGGCACTGGATCAATATGTTAGTCCCAAAAATAATATAAAAAGTTGCCAAAAAGTATATGAAAGTTGAATAATATTGGCATGGAACAATCAAAAATTATAGATACGACGGAGACATATCAAGCATCCAAGTTCCGCTATTAGTTATTGATCAGAGACGAGTCTCGGTCATGTCTACATAGTTCTCGAACCCGTAGGGTCCACACGCTTAACGTTCGATGATAATCGATATTATGAGTTTATTTGTTTTGATGTACCGAAGGTAGTTCGGAGTCCCGGATGTGATCACGAACATGACGACGAGTCTCGAAATGGTCAAGACATAAAGATCGATATATTGAAAGGCTATGTTTGTCAAGGAAATATGCCCTAGAGGCAATAATAAAGTTGTTATTTATATTTCCTTATATCATGATAAATTTTTATTATTCATGCTAGAATTGTATTAACCGGAAACTTAGTACATGTGTGAATACATAGACAAACAGAGTGTCACTAGTATGCCTCTACTTGAGTAGCTCGTTAATCAAAGATGGTTAGGTTTCCTAGCCATGGACAAGAGTTGTCATTTGATGAATGGGATCACATCATTAGAGAATGATGTGATTGACTTGACCCATCTGTTAGCTTAGCATGATGATCGTTTAGTTTGTTGCTATTGCTTTCTTCATAACTTATACATGTTCCTATGACTATGAGATTATGCAACTCCCGAATACCGGAGGAACACTTAGTGTGCTATCAAACATCACAATGTAACTGGGTGACTATAAAGATGCTCTACAAGTGTCTCCGATGGTGTTTGTTGAGTTGGCATAGATCGAGATTAGGATTTGTCACTCTGTGTATCGGAGAGGTATCTCTGGGCCCTCTTGGTAATGCACATCACTATAAGCCTTGCAAGCAATGTAACTAATGAGTTAGTTACGGGATGATGCATTACGGAACGAGTAAAGAGACTTTCCGGTAACAAGATTGAACTAGGTATTGAGATACCGACGATCAAATCTCGGGCAAGTAACATACCGGTGACAAAGGGAACAACGTATGTTGTTATGCGATTTTGACCAATAAAGATCTTCGTAGAATATGTAGTAACCAATATGAGCATCCAGGTTCCGCTATTGGTTATTGACCGAAAGTGAGTCTCGGTCATGTCTACATAGTTCTCGAACCCCCTAGGGTCCGCACGCTTAACGTTCGGTGACGATCGATATTATGAGTTTATGTGTTTTGATGTACCGAAGGTAGTTTAGAGTCTCGGAAATGATCACAGACATGATGAGGAGTCTTGAAATGGTCGAGACATAAATATCGATATATTGGAAGGCTATGTTTGGACATCGGAATGGTTCCGGGTAAGTTCGGGCATTTACCGGAGTACCGGGGGGGTTACCGGAACCCCCCGGGGAGTGTATGGGCCTTATTGGGCCTTAGTGGGAGAGAGGAGGAGGCGGCCAAGGTGGAGGGCGCCCCCCAAGCCCAATCCAAATTGGGTGGGGGTCGGCCCCCCTTTCCTTTCCTCTCTCTCCCCCTTCCTTCCTCTCCTACTCTACCTAGGGAAGGGGGAATCCTACTCCCACCGGGAGTAGCACTCCCCCCTTGGGCGCGCCATGAGAGGGCCGGCCCTCCCCTCCTCCACTCCTTTATATACAGGGGAGGGGGGCACCCCATAGACACACAAGTTGATTGTTTAGCCGTGTGCGGTGCCCCCTCCACAGATTTCCACCTCGGTCATATCGTTGTAGTGCTTAGGCGAAGACCTACGTCGGTAACTTCATCATCACCGTCATCACGCCGTCGTGCTGATGAAACTCTCCCTCGACCTCAGCTGGATCTAGAGTTCGTGGGACGTCACCGAGCTGAACGTGTGCAGATCGCAGAGGTGCCATACCTTTGGTGCTAGGATTGGTTGGATCATGAAGACGTACAACTACATCAACTGCATTGTCATAACGCTTCCGCTTACGGTCTACGAGGGTACGTGGACAACACTCTCCCCTCTCGTTGCTATGCATCATCTAGATGGATCTTGTATGTGTGTAGGAAAATTTTGAAATTACTGCGTTCCCCAACAGTGGCATTCGAGCCAGGTCTATGCGTAGATATTATATGCACGAGTAGAACACAAAGGAGTTGTGTGCGTGGGTATATACATATTGCTTGCCGTCACTAGTTGATTCTTGATTCAATGGTATTGTTGGATGAAGCGGCATAGACCGACATTACGCGTACGCTTACGCAAGACTGGTTCTACCGACGTGCTTCGCACACAGGTGGCTAGTGGGTGTCTGTTTCTCCAACTTTAGTTGAATCGGATTCAATGAACAGGGTTCTTTCTGAAGATCAAAAAGCAATTACTATACCGCGTTGTGATTTTTGATGCGTAGGTAAGAACGGTTCTTGCTCAGCCCGTAGCATCCATGTAAAACTTGCAACAACAAAATAGAGGACGTCTAACTTGTTTTTGTAGGGCATGTTGTGATGTGATATGGTCAAGACATGATGCTAAATTTTATTGTATGAAATGATCATGTTTTGTAACAAAGTTATCGGCAACTGGCAGGAGCCATATGGTTGTCGCTTTATTGTATGAAATGCAATCGCTATGTAATTGCTTTCCTTTATCACTAAGTGGTAGCGATAGTCGTAGAAGCAATAGTTGGCGAGATGACAACGATGCTACGATGGAGATCAAGGTGTCAAGCCGGTGACGATGGTGATCATGACGGTGCTTTGGAGATGGAGATCAAAGGCACAAGATGATGATGACCATATCATATCACTTATATTTGATTGCATGTCATGTTTATCCTTTATGCATCTTATTTTTTTTAGTTCGGCGGTAGCATTATAAGATGATCTCTCACTAAATTTCAAGGTATAAGTGTTCTCCCTGAGTATGCACTGTTGCTATAGTTCGTCGTGCCGAGACACCACGTGATGATCGGGTGTGATAAGCTCTACGTTCACATACAACGGGTGCAAGCCAGTTTTGCACACGCAAAATACTCAGGTTAAACTTGACGAGCCTAGAATATGCAGATATGGCCTCGGAACACTGAGACCGAAAGGTCGAGCGTGAATCATATAGTAGATATGATCAACATAGTGATGTTCACCATTGAAAACTACTCCATCTCACGTGATGATCGGACATGGTTTAGTTGATATGGATCACGTGATCACTTAGATGATTAGAGGGATGTCTATCTAAGTGGGAGTTCTTAAGTAATATGATTAATTGAACTTTAATTTATCATGAACTTTGTACCTTATAGTATTTTGCATGTCTATGTTGTAGATCAATAGCTCGCGTATAGCTCCCTATTTTATTTTTTGATATGTTCCTAGAGAAAACTATGTTGAAAGATGTTAGTAGCAATGATGCAGACTAGCTCCGTGATCTGAGGATTATGCTCATTGTTGCATAGAAACTCCATGCTCGGTATGAAGCGCATGAAGAAACTGCCATTTAGGTCATAATGGTGTAAAGCGCATGAAGAAACTCCATGCTAATGGACTTTTGGAATCACTTGATGCTTGCGAACCATGCCTGTCGTGGAATTGTCACGACAAATGTCCTAGTGAAAGGACTTAGTCATGGAGCCATCGCAACTAGGAAGCTTAAAGGGGTTAATCGGGACAAAGGACACGCGAGGTTTATACTGGTTCGGCCCCTTGCGGTGAAGGCAAATCCTAGTCCAGTTGATGTGGTATTGTTAGGTTTTGATGACCAAGGAGCAAAATACGCTAGCTTGGCTCTTGATCTGTTGTTTCTTGCCCTAAGTCGCCGCCGGGTCGTCCCCTTATATACACGGGTTGACGCCCTGCGGCCTATAGAGTCCCGACCGGCTCATACAACGTGTCCGGCTCGGTGACAACTCTTACATGCCTTATCTTACAAGTCTTATTCATACATGGCGGTTTATACTTACGGGCCTTAAGCCGCCTCTGGGCTTGGGCCTACTACAAACCTTATCATAAACCGTCACTTTGTATACTCTTCAGGCTTCACTTAAGTAACCCGACATTGTGGTTGACCCGGCCCCTCCTGGGCGGGTCATATCTGGTAGTCATATCCCCAACATTAGGCCCCAGGTTGATTTGAACTTTGTTCATGTCAATCTTCAACATTTAGAAGAAAACCATCTTCCACTGCTTGTAAAAGCTTTATAAACCGCCATGACATCACCTTCAGAAAATTTGGAAACCCACCACGATGTCATCTTAACGGATCTTTACCTTAAATGCCTTCCGAAAATTGAGGCGTCTAATTAGCTGGATAATCATCATTTTAGCCTTCCTCGTTTTTTGCACCTGCCTGTTCACCTATCTCCTTATAAATAGGCACGGCTGGTCTTCCTCATTCTTCTTCTTCCTTCTCTCGCAACCCCTCTGTCGCTCGAACTCTGCCGCCGCATCACTCACCGTCATCCTCAACCTTGGCCGCTGCATCACCCTGAACTTGTCCAGAGAACGGCGGCGACCCTCCACAGCAGATTTGCGTCCGTAAGTTTTTGCCTTTCCACACCTTAGATCCGCATTAGGGTTTGCTAGTTCATCGGTGTTCTTCGCTGTTCATCATGGATTCTTCGTAGTTTCTCCACCGCATCCTCTTTTGATCCAAAAGAAGCATGGAACTCCTGCGGTAGTTGTTTCGCATCCATTTCGGATGCTAGTAGATCCCCCTTTCTTGCACAAAGGCCTCCTTAGAACTGATGAACTCCTCTGCACTAGTTTTTATGTCTAGATTTATTTTCCTTTTTTGAACAATCTTGATCCAAAATAGTAGCAGCAGCCTGTGAAACTTGTTTATCTCAGTACTTAGCCAATTTTTGTCGTTGGCCTCCTTTGAATATCTTTAGTCATGGCGGCTTATCATGCCGACTCATTTTTCCTTCATATATCATTAGCCCTTATTTAACCCGCCATTACGCATCTGTATTGCAAATATTAACCTGTGATTCCACCATTTAATTTAAACCGGCAAATTACTTCCTTTTTAGCTTGTCTTCTCACCATGCCGCCAAAGACGACGACAGTTTGCAACTGGGTCCCTCCACAGTCACGGACGCCACTCTGAAGGATTTCGTTACCATTGGATTTTTACCGGAGAAGAACATTATGTCTTACCACACTCCCGACCTGGCTGAAGAAAGACCTCAGCCCAAGGACAGCGAAGTCATCATTTTTACTGATCATATGAACCGGGGTTTTTCACCACCCGGCTGAAAATTCTCCAGAGATGTTCTGCATTTCTTCAAGCTTCATCCACAAGACCTTGGACCCAATTCCATATCAAACATCTGCAATTTTCAAGTTCTCTGCGAGGTTTATCTTCAAGAAGAACCTACTGTTGAACTCTTCAGAGAGTATTTCTATTTGAACCGCTGGAATGAATACACCAACGGCCCAAGCATGGAACTTGGTGGAATTTCGATTTAGCATCGACAGGGTGCTGTCTTTCCCTTAGTAGTCTTACCAAGCCATCCCAAGGATTGGAACCAAACTTGGTTTTATTGCAAAGACACATCGCCAGCTGATGAAAAACCAATGCTGGGTTATCACGCAGAGCGTCTTGACTCTAAGTTTTTACTCCCTGACAAGCTTACTACCGCTGAACGTAAGAAGCTCATCCCAAGCATCAAAAGAATTCAAGCCTGGTTGGGAAACGGCTTAACTGGAGTTGACTTGATCCGTTGTTGGATCGCATGGCGGGTCATCCCTCTGAGCCGCCGTTCTGACTTGATGTATAACTATGCCGGAGGACCAGATGACCCTCTGCGTCATAGTTCTGTACAACTAACTGAAGAGGCCATTGTTGAAATGTCAACCACCCTCATAAACAATAAATACAAGGATTGAAGTAAAGTTGGATTGAATCCTTTCTGCAAACTTAACCCGGCACCAGAGGTAAATCTCCTTGACCCCCTTTTTCCTTCAGTAGTTAAGTACTTGCATGACTTTTAACCCGTTATTTGCCTACAGGCCAAATTTGACTTTTGGAAGGTCAAATATGATCATGAAGCTGCCAAGAAGGCCATAGCCGCCAAGAAGACAACCCGAAAATCCAAGAAGAAAAGAACTGCTTCTGATATGTTCAAGCTGGATGATATTTCTGAGTCGGAGGTAGCCCTTGACTCTCTTGGCCTGCTTTTTAACAACCTTATTGACACTGACTATTGCCAGGATGACACGGGGGCCAGCTAGGTAGTAGAAGAAGAGGTAACTATTTCCTCTGACTCAGAAACTTTGCCAAGACAGAAACCTCGACTGGTAACTCGGAAAGTAAGGTTTTCACACCCTTTGGCTTATTTGGATCCTCATTTTCTTTTGAAAAAAACAGGAACACGAGAGCCGCCGTTAGACCCGGACCAGTGATGACAATGAACTGCCCTCCGGCTTACCAAAAACCCCTTGAAAACGCCAGAATGAGGTTTCTTTCACCTTTATCTCTTTCTTTTATCAATGAATCTATTTCCTTGCTCTCTTAATGGTGATTTCACTATTGCAGGAGGTTTCTTGTTCTTCTGGCGATTCTTCACAAACTCAATTTCCGGCTTTCAAGACTGCCCCTAGGTAAAGAATTATCTTTCTTCTGCATCTTTAAGTTTGTATCATTATACTGACTCATGAAATTCTTCTTAGCGGTCAAGCAAAGCCCAAGAAAGCCAGGGTGGCTAAGCCGGCGGAAGACCCGAAAGACCCTGCTCCTGAACCGGCAATACCAACTCCTGCTCCTGAACAATCTGAAGCACCAGAAGACCCTGCCGTCAATGTTTGAATAGATCCTCCTGAACCGTCTGTTGATGAAACTATTCTCAACCCGTCTACTGTTGAACCGTCAAGCTCAGCTAACCCGCTGGCGACTTATGACATTGACGTTTTAATCACTGGTAGTAGATTTGTTGAACCGGGCAATCCAACCGTACTGGCCAGGCACTCTGCCAAGCAAGAGGCTTTGGAAAGGCAGAAAGTGCGGTTTGACATCTCTCACTATGCTCACCTGAGTATTAGTGATGTGCTATCTGGATACCTCAGTCATGTGCATTCCAGCCGTGACTCTGAAATTGAGATGGTCAAACAGCTACAACTGAAATATGAGGTATGCTCTCCGGCTTTCATTAGTTTACATATGCTCTGCCAGCCCCCAAGTCTCCGGATTATGATGAACCTGAATGATCTGTAGACTTATGATATAGGTTGATGCTCTGTCCTAGATTTTCCCTAAGTCCAGTGGATTAGCATAAATTTCACCTAGTCCCCAAGGGCCGGCTTAATTCATCATGAATGAGCTGGTACTTGACTTCATATCTGTCTTGAATTAGTCCAAACAAATGTTGTTATCTGGCTCAAGATGAAAAACTTTCTTAATATCATGCATTAGCCCCCAAGTGCCGAGCATTGTTACTTGTAAAACACTTGGGACTTTAATCATAGAAGAGTCATTTTTGCTTTTAAAAATTGCTTTGGCAGACATTAGCCCCCAAGTGCCGAGTGGTATTGCATTGCAAAGCACTTGGGACTTTAATCATTATGACCTTTATTGGAATAAATTTTTGACACACCTGTGAATGTCTATAGACCGCCATAACTGAATTGGGCTCTCAACTGATTGATGCAAAGACCCGGTTGGCGGCTCAAGAGACTGAGATAAAGAATGCTGACTCCAAACTCCAGTTGAGCCTATCTGAAGCAGAGAAACTGAAGACCAGTTTTGATGTGGAGAAAAAATCCCGGGCCGATGAAAAAACCTTGCTGATCCAGTGTGCTGAGACAGCCGAGGAGGTTACCACAGAGCTCACCGGTTTAAAAAATCGTGTATCACAGATGGTCTGTGCAATCTTTGGCGAGTCATTGTATTATTTACTTAACTCTATTTCCGCCGGAAATATAAGCCGCCTGCTTAACCTTTTAAATACTCGTAGGTCCACGGAGCAGCAATCTGGGCCAAAACAGCTTGACAAAACTCAAGGCGGTTTACACCCTGGTGGAGCAACTATACACTGGAGCTCAACGGGCGCTTGCCATTATTTCCCCAGCCAACCAAGGACCAAACCTCTTGAGTGATGTTTTGAAGAAGTTATCTATCTTACCCACCAGATTTCAAGGGGTTAAGCGGTCTTGTGCAAGAGCCGGAGCCCTAACTTCTCTAAGCTGCTCCAAAGCCTAGGTGCCGGAGCTAGACCCAGCGGATGTAGCCAAGGGGTATCCCAGCCTTAAGGAAGACGGGACTCCATTTGATCAAGATGATTTTGCTGCTTGTGTGAGGGGAGTTCGTCCTCATGCTACCATCCTTGGCGACGAGACCAATATTGATAAGTATGAGTCGGGTTTTGACGTTGAGAATAAAAAGATGGCGACTCCTTCGTATAAAGTGACATATCTCATCCCGCTGGTTCGCCAACACACCTTTTCCCCAGAAATTGGTCCGACTGGTCTAATTGATGATGAAGCTGAGTTCGTTGCTCTTCATGGCTTTGATTGGTCCAAGCCCAGTTTCCAACCAGTGGAGGAAGATGAACCGGTGAGGGAGGAGTCGTAACCATCTGAATAATCCGGCTAAGACTTAATGAACCGGCTTTAGCTTAACATCTGCTTAGGAGAAAAAATAGTTTTAACCTTTTGGGATCCCAATGCCTTCTAATAGGCTAGCTTAAAACTGCATGTTCTGCCTATGCCGTCGTGCATATCATATTGCGTATGACTTTTTATCCATTATGTCAATATATGCTTTATATCCTTTATCATATTTGCAGTGTTTAAACCTGTTCCTGCATGTAAAAGATGAGAAACTGTCCTGGCGGTTTGTCGCTGGACGGGTCAAAACACCCAATACATAACTATGAAATTACCATAGCGGAATAATCAGGGCCCGATGTAAAGATAAATAAGGCTGGAAAGCCTTTGATTAAAGAAAAAACACACATAAGTCTGTTTATGAATGACAATGTCATACATGTGCTCTTTGATGCTGGACTGCCGGTTTATGTGACCCGGACAGTAAGGGTGACAACCCAATCGTTTTATAAGTCAATACTTCCATATGCCTGATGACTGTTATACATTGGCAACTTATTGTCAAAGAACCAATCCGGTTTAAATTGAAACCATACTTACAGTTAGATTCTAGACAACAAAAACCAGTAAAACAAAAGGGTATCTTGTAAATCAAACACCAAGAAAAATTTAGAGGCTTCTGATTCGAATACGATCAGTAAACCGGACCAAAGGGGTAAGCTAGGATTCGAATATGATCATGTAGCCCCAAGTGGCTTTGGCGTTGCGCCGATCAAGAGGGTACCGACAGCTATGTTCTCTTTGGTTCGAATACGACCTATGTTTGAACAGGAAGCCCCCAAATGACCTTGAGAGGTTTTTAACGACCCTGATTCAAACACAATCCAAGTCGGACCCAAAAGGGGTTAAGCTATGATTCGGATACGATCAAGAAGCCCCCTAGTGAGTTTGGCTTTGCGCCGATCAAGAGGGTTACAACAACTATGTTCTCTTTGGTTCGAATACGACCTATGTTTGAACAGGAAGCCCCCTAGTGACCATGAGGTTTTAACGGCTAGATACGAATACGATCATGAGCCGGACCAAGAGGGTTAAGCTAGATTCGAATACGATCAGCCTCCACTTGGTCGTCTTATACTTAAGATAACAAAGATATGTGATAATTAAGGCAAAAAGGACCGAGGTCCTGCTTTGTTATTTATCATAATATATACAACGTCAAAGTATGTACATTATGAGAGCTGGTGGCTCAAGTGTAGCAAGGCCGAGGTTGAGCAATATTCCACGGCCGGCGGGTTTCTTCCTCTGACTTACGTGAGTCTTTGTGCTCTCGAACATCGATAAGGTAGTACGACCCATTATTCAAGTTCTTGCTGACCACAAAGGGTCCTTCCCAAGGTGGGGATAGCTTGTGCGCATCAGACTGATCCTGGATGAGCCGGAGCACCAAATCACCTTCTTGAAAGGTTCTTGACTTAACCTGGCGGCTATGATAACGACGCAGGTCCTGTTGGTAAATCGCTGAGCGGGGTGCTGCTAAGTCACGCTCTTCATCCAATAAATCAAGCGCATCCTGACGGGCTTGTTCGTTATCAGCTTCAACGTAAGCCGCCACTTGGGGCGAGTCATGACGGATGTCACTGGGCAGAACTGCCTCAGCTCCATAAACCATGAAGAAAGGCGTATAACCCGTAGATCTGTTAGGAGTAGTATTGATGCTCCATATCACAGAGGGTAACTCTTCCACCCAACAACCCGGCGTTCGCTGCAAAGGGACCATAAGCCGGGGTTTTAGACCTTTTCAGGATTTCCTGATTGGCTCTTTCAGCTTGACCATTGGATTGGGGGTGAGCTACTGATGAAACATCAAGCCGGATATGTTCTCGTTGGCAGAATTCTTCCATAGCTCCTTGGGACAGGTTGGTGCCATTGTCAGTAATGATGCTGTGTGGAAAACCAAAACGAAAGATCACTTTCTTCATGAATTGAACCACCGTGGCCGCATCACACTTACTGACCGGCTCTGCCTCAACCCACTTTGTGAACTTGTCCACTGCCACCAAAAGGTGCATCTTTTTTATCTTTGGATCTTTTGAAAGGTCCAACCATATCAAGCCCCCAGACTGCAAACGGCCAAGTAATTGGAATCATTCGCAATTCCTGAGCCGACACGTGCGCCCGTCGTGCGAATTTTTGACACCCATCGCACCTACTAACCAGATCCTCCGCATTGGCGTGAGCCGTTAGCCAGTAAAAACCATGACGGAAAGCTTTGGCCACAAGAGACTTTGAACCAGTATGATGGCCACAATCTCCTTCATGGATCTCACGAAGAATTTCTTGACCTTCTTCAGGGGAGACACAATGTTGAAACGCTCCGGTGACACTGCGATGATACAATTCACCATTGGAAATTGTCATTGACTTGGACCGCCGGGTTATCTGTCTAGCCAAGGTCTCATCCTCCGGCAACTCGCCCCGGGTCATATAAGCCAAATACGGCACTGTCCAATCTTGAATGACATGAAGAGCCGCCACCAATTGTGCTTCCAGGTCTGGAACAGCCAAGTCTTCCTCTGTAGGCAACTTGACAGAAGGGTTATGCAGAACATCTAAAAAAGTGTTAGGCAGCACCGGCTTACGCTGAGATCCCAACCGGCTTAAAGCATCGGCTGCCTCGTTCTTTCTGCGGTCAATGTGCTCCACTTGATAACCCTTGAAGTACCCAGCAACAGCGTCAACCTCACGGTGATAAGCCGCTATGAGAGGATCCTTGGAATCCCACTTGCCTGATACTTGCTGAGCCACCAAATCTGAGTCGCCAAGGCACCATACCCGGCTCAAACTCATTTCTTTAGCCATTCGAAGACCATGGAGTAAAGCCTCATACTCAGCTGCATTGTTAGTACAAGGAAACATCAACCGCAACACATAACAAAACTTGTCACCTCGAGGGGAAGTTAAAACAACTCCAGCCCCCGAGCTCTCCAATTTCCTGGACCCATCAAAATGAATCGTCCAATATGTGTTGTCTGGCTTCTCTTCAGGTATTTGCAACTCCGTCCAATCATTAATGAAATCCACCAGTGCTTGAGATTTGATGGCTGTACGTGGCACATACTTTAAACCGTGAGACCCAAGTTCAATGGCCCACTTGGCGACTCGTCCCGTGGCTTCTCTATTTTGAATAATATCTCCTAAAGGAGCAGAGCTAACCACAATGATAGGATGACCCTAAAAGTAATGCTTAAGCTTCCGGCTCACCATGAACACCCCATAAACGAGTTTCTGCCAATGTGGGTATCTCTGTTTGGACTCAATGAGCACCTCACTAACGTAGTAAACCGGCCGCTGAACCGGATATTCCTTACCAGCCTCCTTGCGCTCTACAACAATGGCCACACTGATAGCACGTGTGTTAGCGGCCACATATAACAACAGTGGCTCCTTATCAACGGGAGCAGCAAGAACCAGCGGCTCATCGAGCTGTCTTTTCAGATCTTCAAAGGCAGAGTTAGCAGCATCACGCCAGACAAAATCATCCGTCTTTTTCATCATTTGATATAACGACATAGCCTTTTCCCCTAACCGGCTTATGAACTGGCTTAAAGCCGCGACACGACCCGCCAGCCGCTGAACGTCATTGATGCACGCCGGCTTAGCCAAAGACGTAATCGCCTTGATTTTCTCCGGGTTAGCCTTAATGCCTCTGTTAGACACCAAGAAACCCAAAAGCTTGCCTGCTGGTACTCCAAAAACACACTTGGCCGGGTTGAGCATCATCTTGTAGACCCGGAGGTTATCAAAGGTTTCCTTCAGATCATCTACCAAGGTTTCCTTTTATCTGGATTTCACCATTATATCATCCACATAAGCATGAACATTACGCCCAATCTGATTATGAAGATAGTTCTGCACACACCGCTGATAAGTTGCCTGGGCACTCTTAAGCCCAAAGGGCATGAACACATAGCAAAAGGCTCCAAATGAAGTAATGAAAGTTTTCTTCTCCTGGTCCTTAACTGCCATCTTGATCTGATGATAGCCATAATAAGCGTCCAAAAAACTCAAACGCTCACAACCCACCGTAGCATCAATGATTTGATCAATACGAGGGAGAGCAAAAGGATCACCCAGACAAGCCTTGTTTAAATCTGTGTAATCCACACACATACGCCAGGTGCCGTTCTTTTTGAGCACAAGCACCGGGTTAGCCAACCACTCTGGGTGAAAAACTTCAACAATAAACCCAGCCGCCAAGAGCCGGGCCACCTCCTCACCAATAGCCTTGCGCCTTTCCTCATTGAACCAGCGAAGAAACTGCCTGACCGGCTTAAACTTTGGATCAATATTGAGAGTGTGATCAGCGAGTTCTCTCGGTACACCAAGCATGTCAGAAGGCTTCCATGCAAAGATGTCCCGGTTCTCAGGGATGAACCCGATGAGCGCGCCTTCCTATTTGGGATCCAAATTAGCACTGATAATAAATTGTTTGGATGAGTTGCCAGGCACAAAATCAATCATCTTGGTATCATCAACTGATTTAAACTTCAGCGCCGACTCATGCTCTGTAGTTGGATTCTTCAAAGATGTCATGTCTGCCAGGTCAACATTGTCTTTGTAGAAATTTAACTCCTCCGTCGCGCAAACAGATTCTGCGTAAGTAGCATCGCCTTCCTCACACTCCAAGGCTATTTTTCGGCTTCCATGTACTGTGATAGTACCTTTATAACCCGACATCTTGAGCTGCGGATAAACATAACACAGTCGTGCCATGAATTTTGCATAAGCCGGTCGTCCAAACAGGGCGTGATATGGGCTCTTGATTTTAACCACCTCAAAGGTTAATTTCTCAGCCCTGGAATCATGTTCATCTCCAAAAGCTACCTCCAGCTCAATCTTACCCACTAGATATGCCGACTTACCAGGCACCACTCCATGAAAAACAGTGTTGGACGTCTTAAGACTTTTGTCAATCAACCCCATGTGACGGAATGTCTCATAATAGAGGATGTTGATGCTACTGCCTCCGTCCATGAGTATTTTAGTGAATTTATATCCACCAACCTGAGGTGCCACCACCAAAGCCAAGTGACTCGGATTGTCAACCCGGGGTGGGTGATCCTCCCTACTCCACAGAATAGGTTGCTCAGACCATCTCAAATAACGAGGAACCACCGGCTAAACACCGTTGACCGCTCTCTTATGAAGTTTCTGGTCCCTTTTGCATAAGCTGGTGGTGAATACATGGTACTGCCCACTATTTAGCTGCTTTGGGTTACTCTGAAACCCGGATTGCTGCTGCTGACCTCCTTTGCCAGATTGCTGGTTATAACCACCTTGATTACCTTGAGGGCCCTGGCCATGAAAACCGCCACCGCCTGAATTGCCGCCCGGGCCATGAAAGCCGCCACCGCCTGAGCCGCTACCAGGTCCATGATTACCGTCGAACATGTTAGAATTCTTGAAAGCCTTCATGATCATACAGTCTTTCCATAGATGGGTGGCTGGCTTCTCTCGGGTGTCGTGTCTTGGACAGGGTTCATTTAGCAACTACTCGAGGGTGGGACCTGACCCACCTGACCGAGGAGGTGGCCTCCCCTTACGCCGTTGATTGTTGCCCTGTGCGTTGGTGCTAGCCACAAACTCCAGACCACCGTCAGCCTTACGTTTATTATTACCTCCTTGATTTGCTGGGTTATGCTGGCGACCTTTGCCATTGCCGTTCTTCTTTCCCTTGCCTGTCTTCTCTTCGTCAGACATAGGATCCTTGGTACTATCAGAGTCGGCGGGACCAGAGCCGCCATCAGCTGGCCCATGTCATTGCAATCACGCTTGAGCCGCCCTAGCTTCTGTTTCAGAGGTTCAAAATGGAAAATTTTCTCCAACATTAAGACCGCGGAGCCGGCATCCATCTTATCAGATGAATGTATTATTTCCTTCACCCGACGCACCCAATGGGTCATGGATTCACCTTCCTCTTGCTTGCAATTAGTCAAGTACACAATCGACATGGGTTGCTTGCATGTATCTTTGAAGTTCTGAATAAACCGAGCCTTTAACTCGGCCCATGAGCCAATGGAATTGGGTGGCAACCCCTTCAACCAAGTGCGAGCTGTTCCATCCAACATCATGGTGAAGTACTTGGCCATCGCTGCATCACTGACCTCCAGCAATTCCATGGCCATCGCATAACTTTCAATCCATGCCCCGAGTTGTAAGTCAGCTGTGTAATTAGGCACCTTCCGAGGCCCCTTGAAATCCTTTGGCAAACACTCATTACGTAGAGCCGGCACCAAGCAAGGGACACCTCCTGTCCTTGTGGTCACACCCGCTTCAACAGAGGTCGTCGGATAAACCAGAAAAGCTTGGTGAGCCGCCTGCTCAGCTGCCTATTGAACCACCCGCTCAGCCTCTTGGCGGATCCTATCCTGGTCCACCAAGTTAAGAGCTCCATCACACGCCGGGTCATGCCTGCGTGGCTGGTCACGGCATTGGGCGTTGCTTGACATGGCCGCTGAGTCCATATGCCTACTGTAGCTCGGGCTTCGGCTTGGGCGAGGGGTTGAATGAATCCTGTCTTGACTATAAGAGTATGACTCCTGCTGTGTCAGAGCCGTCTGAAGAAGTTCTTTGACTCTTCGTGTTTCGATCACCGTCGGAGAGTCGCCTTCCATGGGGAGAGCCGCCAAACATGCCGATGCAGCGATAAGATTCTCCAGAGGGCTAGGAAAATGACCCGGTGATGTTGGGGTATAATGAGGTGGAGCAGTATTCACACGAGGGGGTTCCATAGCCCGCGGCTGACCCGGCGCCCCAGCCCCGGGTGTTGTAATTTGGTTTGCCTCCGGCGGGTTACTGGGGCCGGCTCCGGGTGTGTGGAAAAGGTTCCTAGGATCGTAAGTCAGAGGCAGACGTGATTGAGCCTTCTGGTGCCTTCTCCTCATGACCTTGGTTGATGCATTCAGATCCATCGTGAGCCGAAAAGCCTCTAATTAAAGCTGCTGAGCCCGGGCGTCCAAAGCCGTCCGCTCCGCAGCCATCTCGACGTCCTCCGCTGCCAAGTTTTCCTTGGCTTGTGCTACCTCCCCACGTAGCCGTGCCACCTCCACATCATGCTGAGCCTTATCCGCCGGTTCAACCACAGCGGTCAACAGGGCCGTCATCCTATCCATGAGATCCATCAGCACCTGAGCCGGTGGGCGCGCGGGGTCTCCTGACCCGGCCGCTGCCATCCTGGTGGTTACTGCTGCCGCAGCCGTAGAGTTTTGAGCGGGCTGCGTACCAGTCATGAAGATCCCCGCTCTGTTCGGCGGCTCAAAGGGGTTCGGAATACTGCTGCCATCGGAACAGCCCCCAAGCCCGCCATCTTGTAGTTGATACAATGAATCTGTCTCGCCTGTGGACGACTCACCGTCAGAATTGATGGCCGTCTCACCGCCATCCACATATCCTTCAGAAAACTCCCCTCCATGGATGCAACCCATGAAGGCACGCGTCACGGTGGGCTGAGTCCGGCGGGTCTCGCACGCTGAGCTGTCTCGATGAGGTCGGTGCAGATATCCGGCTCAGGGCCCGGCTCGCCGATCCGGCCGATGAAGACGTGGATTCCGTCGAAGGGGACCCGGTACCCGTACTCAATTGAGCCGGCATCAGGGCCCCAGCCTGCGTCGTCGATGTAGAGCTTGCCATGATGACTCTTGGTCATCCGGCCCACAGCGTATCCCTTGAGCCCTTCGAAGCTGCCCTTCAAGAACTCAAATCCACCATGCGTTGGCCCCACAGTGGGAGCCAACTGTGGTGGAATTGTCACGATAGATGTCCTAGTGAAAGGACTTAGTCATGGAGCCATCGCAACTAGGAAGCTTAAAGGGGTTAATTGGGACAAAGGACACGAGAGGTTTATATTGGTTTGGCCCCTTGCGGTGAAGGTAAAGCCTAGTCCAGTTGATGTGGTATTTCTAGGTTTCGATGACCAAGGATAAAAACATGCTAGCTTGGCTCTCGATCTGTTGTTTCTTGCCCTAAGCCGCCGCCGGGTCGTCCCCTTATATACACGGGTTGACGCCCTGCGGCCTATAGAGTCCCGGCCGGCTCATACAACGTGTCCGGCTTGGTGACAACTCTTACATGCCTTATCTTACAAGTCTTATTCATACATGGCGGTTTATACTTACGGGCCTTAAGCTGCCTCTGGGCTTGGGCCTACTACAAGCCTTATCATAAACCGTCACCTTGTATACTCTTCGGGCTTCACTTAAGTAACCCGCCATTGTGGTTGACCCGGCCCCTCCTGGGCGGGTCATATCTGGTAGTCATATCCCCAACAATGCCTCATGGGCAAGATGACTAAAGACTCCGTTCTTCGGAACAATGGAGCAAGCAACAGACTTGTTGGAAATAATACATACTGATGTGTGCGGTCCAATGAGTGTTGAGGCTCGCGGTGGGTATCGTTATTTTCTAACCTTCACAGATGATTTGAGCAGATATGGGTATATCTACTTGATGAAACATAAGTCTAAAACATTTGAAAAGTTCAAAGAATTTCAGAGTGAAGTGGAAATCATCGTAACAAGAAAATAAAGTTTCTACGATCTGATCGCAGAAAACAAATATTTGAGTTACGAGTTTGGTCTTCATTTGAAACAATGTGGAATAGTTTCGCAACTCACGCCACCTGGAACACCACAATGTAATGGTGTGTCCAAATGTCATAACTGTACTTTATTAGATATGGTGCAATCTATGATGTCTCTTACCGAATTACCACTATCGTTTTGGGGTTATGCATTAGAGATAGCTGCATTCACATTAAATAGGGCACCGTCTAAAAATCTGTTGAGACGACACCATATGAACTGTGGTTTAGCAAGAAACCCAAGCTGTCGTTTCTTAAAGTTTGGGGTTGCGATGCTTATGTGAAAAAGTTTCAACCTGATAAGCTCAAACCCAAATTGGAGAAGTGCGTCTTCATAGGATACCCAAAAGAAACTATTGGGTACACCTTCTATCACAGATCCGAAGGCAAGATCTTTGTTGCTAAGAGTGGATCCTTTCTAGAGAAGGAGTTTCTCTCGAAAGAAGTGAGTGAGAGGAAAGTAGAACTTGATGAGGTAATTGTACCTGCTCCCTTATTGGAAAGTAGCTCATCACAGAAATCAGTTCTAGTAATTCCTACACCAATTAGTGAGGAAGCTAATGATGATGATCATGAAAACTTATGATCAAGTTACTACCGAACCTTGTAGGTCAACCAGAGTAAGATCCGCACCGGAGTGGTATAGTAATCCTGTTCTGGAGGTCATGTTACTTGACCATGACAAACCTACGAACTATGAGGAAGCGATGATGAGCCCAGATTCCGCGAAATGGCTTGAGGCCATGAAATCTGAGATGGGATCCATGTATAAGAACAAAGTATGGACTTTGATTGACTTGCCCGATGATCAGCGAGCCATTGAGAATAAATGGATCTTCAAGAGGAAGACTGACACTGATAGTATTGTCACTATCTACAAAGCTCGAATTGTCACAAAAGTTTTCGACAAGTTCAAGGTGTTGACTATGATGAGATTTTCTCACTCGTATCGATGCTTAAAAGTCAGTCCAAATCATGTTAGCAGTTGCCACATTTTATGAAATCTGGAAAATGGATATCAAAACTACATTCCTTAATGGATTAATTAAAGAAGAGTTGTGTATGATGCAACCAGAAGGTTTTGTCAATCCTAAAGATGCTAACAAAGTGTGCAAGCTCCAGCGATCCATCTATGGACTGGTGCAAGCATCTCAGAGTAGGAATATGCGCTTTGATGAGTTGACCAAAGCATATAGTTTTATACAGACTTTTGGAGAAGCCTGTATTTACAAGAAAGTGAGTGGGAGCTCTGTAGCCTTTCTGTTATTATATGTGGATGACATATTGTTGATCAGAAATGATACTGAATTTCTGGATAGCATAAAAGGATACCTGAATAAGAATTTTTCAATGAAACACCTCGGTAAAGCTGCTTACATATTGGGCATCAATATCTACAAAAAATAGATCAAGATGCTTGATAAATTTTTCAATGATTACATACCTTGACAAGTTTTTGAAGTAGTTCAGAATGGAACAGTCAAAGAAGGAGTTCTTGACTGTGTTGCAAGGTGTGAAGTTGAGGAAAGACTCAAAACCCGACCACGAGATAAAATAGAAAGAGAATGAAAAAGGCATTCCCTATGCCTCAGTCATACGTTCTATGAAGTATGCTATGCTGTGTGCCAGACCTATTGTATACCTTAGCATGATTTTGGCAAGGGAGTATAATAGTGATCTAGGAGTAGATCACGGACAGCGGTCAAAATTATCCTTAGAGTACTAAGGAAATATTTCTTGATTATGGAGGTGATAAAAGAGTTTGTCGTAAAGAGTTACATAGATGCAAGCTTTTGATACCGATCTAGATGACTCTAAGTCTCGATCTAGATACATATTGAAAGTGGAGCAATTAGCTAGAGTAGCTCCGTGCAGAGTATTGTAGACATAAAAATTTGCAAAATACATACGGATCTGAATGTTGCAGACCCGTAGACTAAACTTCTCTCACAAGCAAAACATGATCACTCTCTGGGTGTTAATCACATAGCGATGTGAACTAGATTATTGACTCTAGTAAACCATTTGGGTATTAGTCACATGAGGATGTGAGCTATTGGTGTTAAATCACATGATGATGTGAACTAGACTATTGACTCTAGTGCAAGTGGGAGATTGAAGGAAATATGCCCTAGAGGCAATACTAAAGTTGTTATTTATATTTCCTTATATCATGATAAATGTTTATTATTCATGCTAGAATTGTATTAACCGGATACTAAGTACATGTGTGAATATATAGACAAACAGAATGTTACTAGTATGCCTCTACTTGACTAGCTCGTTAATCAAAGATGGTTAAGTTTCCTAACCATAGACATGAGTTGTCATTTGATGAACGGTATCACATCATTAGAGAATGATGTGATTGACTTGACCCATCCGTTAGCTTAGCACGATGATCATTTAGTTTGTTGCTATTGCTTTCTTCATAACTTATACATGTTCCTATGACTATGAGATTATGCAACTTCCGAATACCGAAGGAACACTTAGTGTGCTATCAAACGTCACAACGTAACTGGGTGACTATAAATATGGTCTACAAGTGTCTCCAATGGTGTTTGTTGAGTTGGCATAGATCAAGATTAGGATTTGTCACTCCATGTATCAGAGAGGTACTGATACGTCTCCACCGTATCCACTTTTCCAAACACTTTTGCCCTTATTTTGGACTCTAACTTGGATGATTTGAATGGAACTAACCCGGACTGATGCTGTTTTCAGCACAATTGCCATGGTGTGCAGAAACAAAAGTTCTTGAAATGACCTGAAACTTCATGGAACATCTTTTCGAAAATAATAAAAAATCCTTGAAAAAATGAAGACCAGGGGGCCCGCCACCTGTCCACGAGGGTGGGGGGCGCGCCCCCTACCTCGTGGGCTCCCTGGAGCTCCTCCGACCTCAAGTCCAACTCTATATATTTGCTTTCAGGGAGAAAAAATCAGGGAGAAGGATTCATCGCGTTTTACGATACAGAGCAGCCGCCAAGCCCTAAAACCTCTCGGGAGGGCTGATCTAGAGTCCGTTCGGGGCTCCGGAGAGGGGAATCTGTCGCCATAGTCATCATCAACCATCCTCCATCACCAATTTCATGATGCTCACCACCGTGCATGAGTAATTCCATCGTAGGCTTGCTAGACGGTGATGGGTTGGATGATATTTATCATGTAATCGAGTTAGTTTTGTTAGGGTTTGATCCCTAGTATCCACTATGTTCTGAGATTGATGTTGCTATGACTTTGCTATGCTTAATGCTTGTCACTAGGGCCCGAGTGCCATGATTTCAGATCTGAACCTATTATGTTTTCATCAATATATGAGAGTTCTTGATCCTATCTTGCAAGTCTATAGTCACCTATTATGTGTTATGATCTGTTAACCCCGAAGTGACAATAATCGGGATACTTACCGGTGATGACCGTAGTTTGAGGAGTTCATGTATTCACTATGTGTTAATGCTTTGTTCCAGTACTCTATTAAAAGGAGGCCTTAATATCCCTTAGTTTCCGTAAGGACTCCGCTGCCACGGGAGGGTAGGACAAAAGATGGCATGCAAGTTCTTTTCCATAAGCACGTATGACTATATTCGGAATACATGCCTACATTACATTGATGAATTGGAGCTAGTTCTGTGTCACCCTATGTTATGATTGTTACATGATGAACTGCATCCGGCATAATTGTCCATTACTGATCCATTGCCTACGAGCTTTCCATATATTGTTCTTCGCTTATTTACTTTTCCGTTGCTATTGCTATCATCACTACAAAATACCAAAAACATTACTTTTACTATCATTACCTTTTGCTACCATTACCACTACTATCATATTACTTTGCTACTAAATACTTTGCTGCAGATATTAAGTTTCCAGGTGTGGTTGAATTGACAACTCAGCTGCTAATACTTGAGAATATTCTTTGGCTCCCCTTGTGTCGAATCAATAAATTTGGGTTGAATACTCTACCCTCGAAAACTGTTGTGATCCCCTATACTTGTGGGTTATCAAGACTATTTTCTGGCGCCGTTGCCGGGGAGCATAGCTCTATTCTTTGAGTCACTTGGGATTTATATCTGCTTATCATTATGAAGAACTTGAGATATCCAAAAACCAAGATTTATCCCTCAACTACGAGGGGAGGTAAGGAACTGCCATCTATCTCTGCACTTTGATTCACCTTCTGTTTTGAGTAAGATTGCGACACATAAACCTGCTTCTGTTATTCGTTCTGATATGTTGCATGTTATTGATGATGCCACTTCTGCTATGCAAGATACTTATGATGAAACTACTTCTATGCTTGATACTACTGTGCCACTTGGTGAATTTTTTGATGAACAACTTGCTAGGGTTAGGGAGAGTGAAAATATTGAATCTGATAATACTGATGAAAGTGATGATGAAGCCTTGCCTGTTATTCCTAATGGTTATGTTTTTGATAAAGAAGCTTCTTTAGCTATTTTAGCTTGCAAAGATAGATATGAACTCAAGAGGTTATTAGCTAAATGGAAGCAACAATCTCTAAATACTAGAATGAAATCTGACCTTGCTTTTGCTACTTCACCTATCTGTGTTACCGATAAGGATTGTGAATTCTCTATTGATCCTGATATAATTACTTTGGTTGAATCTGATCCTTTTCATGGCTATGAATCTGAAACTGTTGTGGCACATCTTACTAAATTAAATGATATAGCTACCCTGTTCACTAATGATGAGAGAACTTGTTACTTTTATATCCTTAAAATATTTCCGTTCTCATTAAAGGGTGATGCTAAGATATGGTTTAATTCTCTTGATCCTGGTTGTGTGCGTAGTCCCCAGTTTATGATTTATTACTTCTCTGCTAAATATTTCCCTGCTCATAAGAAACAAGCTGCTTTAAGGGATATATATATAATTTTGTGTAAATTGAAGAAGAGAGTCTCCCACAAGCTTGGGGGAGGCTTCTCCAATTGCTTAATGCTTTGCCTGATCATCCTCTTAAGAAAAATGAAATACTTGATATCTTTTATAATGGACTAACCGATGCTTCCAGAGATTACCTGGATAGTTGTGCTGGTTCTATTTTCAGGGAAAGAACACCGAATGAAGCTGAAATTCTATTGAATAATATGTTGGCAAATGAAAATAATTGGACACTTCCTGAACCAATTCCTGAACCAACTCCTGAGCCTATTCCTAAACCAACTCCGAAGAAGAGAGGTGTTCTATTTCTCAGTCCTGAAGATATGCAAGAGGAAAAGAAACCTATGAAAGAAAAAGGTATTAAAGCTGAAGATGTTAAGAATTTACCTCCTATTGAAGAAATACATGGTCTTAATTTACCGCCTGTTGAAGAAACATATGATCTTGATCCATCACCTAATGAAGAAACTCATGGTCTTGATAACCCGACATAGGTAGTAAAGGTAAATTCTCTCTCTCTATATGTGATAAAGCTGAAATCCCATTTGCTAAGTTTGCTAGCCCATGCTTAGATGAGTTTGATAAATTTATGGCTAAGCAAGAAGACTTTAATGCTTATTTTGGTAGACAATTGAAATACAATTCAAATATGCTTGAAAACCTGGGTGATTATATGGCTAATGTTAAAGGTGAACTTAAACTTATTAGTAAACATGCTTCTATGGTTACCACTCAAGTAGAACAGGTACTTAAGGCTCAAAATGATTTGCTCAGTGAATTGAATAGTAAGAATAATGATAACGCTGTCAGAGTTATGACTAGAGGTGGTAAAATGACTCAGGAACCTTTGTATCCTGAAGGCCATCCTAAGAGAATTGCGCAAGATTCTCAGAGAAATAATGTAGATGCACCTAGTCCTTATAATAGGAAGAAAATGAAAAATGATAGGACTTTGCATGCTTCTAGTAAACCTATCACTGAATCACCTGAGAATCCAAATGATATTTCTATCTCTGATGCTAAAATACAATCTGGTAATGAACCTGAAACTAGTGATAATGTTAATGATAATGTTCATGATGATGCTCAACCTAGTAATGATAATTATATAGAAATTGAACCTACTGTTGATCTTGATAACCCACAATCAAAGAATCAACGTTATGATAAGAAAGACTTTGTTTCTAGGAAACATGGTAAAGAAAGAGAACCATGGGTTTAGAAACCCATGCCTTTTCCTCCCAAACCATCCAAGAAAAAGGATGATGAGGATTTTGAGCGCTTTGCTGAAATGATTAGACCTATCTTTTTGCGTATGCGAGTAACTGATATGCTCAAAATGAATCCTTATGCTAAGTATATGAAAGATATTGTTACTAATAAAAGAAAGATACTGGAAGCTGAAATTTCCACCATGCATTCTAATTATAATTTTGATGGTGGAATACCAAAGAAACTTGGAGATCTAGGAGTACCACTATACCATGCTCTATTAAAAGAAACTATGTTAAAACTGCTTTATGTGATCTTGGAGCCGGTGTTAGTGTTATGCCTGTCTCTTTATATCGTAGACTTGATTTGAATAAGTTGACACCTACTGAAATATCTTTGCAAATGGCTGATAAATCAACTGCTATACCTGTCGTTATTTGTGAGGATGTGCTTGTTGTAGTTGCAAACGTTACTATTTTAACGGACTTTGTTATTCTTGATATTCCCGAGGACGATAGTATGACTATTATTCTTGGAAGACCCTTTTTGAATACTGCAAGGGATGTTATTGATTGCACTAAAGGCAATGTCACTTTTCATGTTAATGGTAATGAGCATACGTTACATTTTCCGAGGAAACAACCTCAAGTTCATAGTATCAACTCTATTGGAAAATTTCCATCAATTATATTTGGAGGTTTTGAATTTCCTCTTCCTATTGACAAGAAGAAATATGATATTCTTATTATTGGGGATGTGCATATCCCCGTTGAGGTAACATAGTGTTATTCGAAATTTCTCCGGTTCCATGTTATTCGGAATGAGTTTGTTAACAAGACTTGATCAACCTTGTTAGTGGATTCCTTTTGATGAGCATGAGATGGATGAAACTAGAAGGCACAACCTTCTGTATCCCACTTTTACTTTCTGTTATTTATATAAAATAAAATAAAATAGTAGTTTTCTGTCTGTTATCTGAATTATCCGTGCAATATAAAAATACCCCGAAAATAAAAGTTCTCCAAATGCCCTGAAATTTAAATATGATTTTTTTGGAATATTTGAGAATATGTCACACTGAGAACACAGCAGGGGGAGCTGGCACCTGGCCATGAGGGTCAGGGGCGCGCCCTACCCCCTGGGCACGCCCCCCTGCCTCATGGGCCCATGGTGGCCCTCCTCCACTTATCCTTTCACCCACACACTCCTTCTTCCTCCCACAAACACGAATATCCAGCTCAAACCCGAGTCCAAGCTCGTTTTGCTGCCATTTTCGATGTCCTTGCTCAAAGCACCTCTCACAAAACTGCTTGGGGAGATTGTTCCTTGGTATGTGAGTCCTCCATTGGTCCAATTAGTTTTTGTTCTAGTGCTTTATTCATTGCAAATTTGTGCTTCCTAGGTGACCATGTTCTTGAGCTTGCATGTCAAATTTATATGGTTCCAAGTAGTTTTGATGCATGATATAGGCTCTAGGCACTTGTAGGAGTAGTTGCTATCAACATTATTGAGTTTGGCTTACTTTTATTTTGAAGTTACTAAAAATTTCAGAATTTTTTAGAAAATGATAAATATATTTTTGAGGGGCTCATCAAGCTAAAGCTAAGGGAAAAGCAAAATGAAGAGGCACAAAAGCCCAAATATAATTTGCCTCGCACCGCGGAGGTTAGGCCGTGTGAATGGCCCTCCGATGAATTCTTGAGAGCAACCGGGATTTATGAGGATTTTTATGAATTGGCTAATAATGCAGGCCTCACCGACTCCCTCCACGACCAACGCGAACAGTATCTCTTACTCACCAATACTTTCGTGCAAAACTTCTACTATTATCCTAGGGAATCACCTCCTTCAGTAGAGTTTCATTTATATGATGTGGTTAAGAAGATGTCACTTTATGATTTTTGTCGGGTTTGTTTGATCCCTTTCTAGGGAAAAATAAAGGAACCACATCGTGACGATGTGGATGGGTTTATTGATACCATCACCGTAGGGGAAATGAGGAAGGTTTCTGATGCATGAATCACTAGCATACATTTTCCTGTTTTACGCTACTTTGCAATATTTGCTAGTCGTTGCTTAATTGGTCATGGAAACTGTGGAAACCTTAGTGTTCCTAACATTATTATTTTGTTCCATGGTTTATTCTGTGATAACTCTGTGAGTATGGGCGGTATTATTGCTAAACGGTTGAGTCTGAACCGTACAAAGGGCCCCATCTTTGGTGGTATCTATACTTCACGCCTAGCTTCACATTTTAACATACTTATTAGGCATTATGAGAAGGAAGAAAAATTGTTGCCTCATGTTTATTTAGATTATAATAGTATGGTAGCACATGATTTCATTATAAAGAATAGGGAAGGGGATCTTAAATACAAATTGTTCTTTGATAAACATCATCCGGAGACTATTACCTTGCCTGCTCCTTCCTTGTTTGATTTATCTGCAGGCTAGTACCTTGTCTCACCAAAGGACATTCACGCCTACCGGAACCCTACACCAGCCACAGAGCCAGATTCGGAACCACCAGTTGATCCTCCACAACAGTCTAATTACCAGTGGGATCCGGAGATGATTGCCAACCAGTGGCAATCAGAGTCTTCTTCATCGCAGTACGACCCCAACTACTATTATGGATATCCGCTCGGCCAGCCTTGGCCATAGACCAACTTAGGCCAAAAGCCTAAGCTTGGGGGAGTACGTATTTCCCACCGACATTACATTTATGTTCACACACTCATTGCTAGATGTCGGTGCTCATACTTTTTCATTGTATCATCCATGCTAGTTTATTTCCTTTTTATGCTTTCTTCTTGTGTGTTTGATAAACCTTAAGAAAAACAAACCAAAAAAAATTAGTTGTAGCTTTCAATTAGTTTACTTTCCATGCTTGTAGTAGTAATTAAAAAGAAAACCCAAAAAGATTTCCTGTTCTTCTTTTGCTTGTTGGGAGCTTTCCCGTGTAAATAGTTTTATTTCTTTTTGTAGCGACCCGACCCAAAATGGATCGAAGTCTCTGTGCTTAAGTGCCATCCCTGGATCGGTATACTAACAAACACACACAGTACTCGAGGAATTATAACAGAGTTCAATCACACACTTTATTATATCGAGATCCTCAAAAGAGTATTTATTACAATAATATGGCCAAAGGCCATCTCAATAAAAATAACTGCGGAAGCATTGAAGGTAAACGAGTCCATCCAACTCCACGACAAACTGGGTGTAGAACAACGACCTATCGCACCTTTAATCTTCATCAGAAAAGTCTGCAACATGAGACATTGCAGCCGTGTAGGTCAGCACATGGAATATGCTGGCAATCTCACACTGTAGAATAATAATGAAAAAAAACTATCTCTATATGCAAATTTAGATGGTGGAGGCTCTAAGTTTAATTTTTGCATAAAGCAAATTTTACCCTACAACAAAGGAATATTTTTTTTCTTACTACTAAGTTAAAATGCCATTACTGAGAAGGTTCCTCCAACTCAATCCCAAAATTCCCAAGTTATTAGTAACCCAATAATTTCATTAAATAGGGTGATGAGATCAACCAATAATTCACTTCTAGATACTCAAGTTTTCCATAACCGGGGACACGGCTAATCATGATTAGTTTGTACACTCTGCAGAGGTTTGCACACTTTTCCCCACAAGACTCGACCACCTCCATGATCGGAAGATCGAGACATAGCCTTTTTGAAGTATTTCCTCCAAACCCTGGGTAGATCGGTACACCTACTTTCCCCCACATCAGCTAGTCTACCACGGAAAGAGGTCACACAACTTACTCAACTATGCCAGAGCCCATAATGGCTTGTGGCTGCACACGGAAGTTTCTAGGCATGAAATATTTTATGATCCCTTTGAGCCTGGGTGGCGGACCTAGGGTAATCACACGGGTACTCCGGGATTCCCCTTGGGCAAGCACTGGTTACTCCAGGTGCCCCAAACAATCCACCCAGATGTGTATTAAAGTTGCCACCTTATGTTGTCCCAAAATTATTATCTCTCACAACTTGCATGGATCACACATACCAATCCCCATCTACGAGCATGGCTAAGCAATATATGACATAACGAGTATTCCCGAGGTGATCAAAGTCATAGGTTCCTACCACATGAACTACAAAGCATAACCACATGTTCCCAATCCTACTCGTGCAATCTTTGAGGGTGAAACTAATGCATAGTAAAAGCTGGGTATTGAAAAAATATGATCAAAGTGTGAACTTTCCTTGCTAACGATTGTTGAACTCTAAGGATTCATGGTAGCAAGCTTCGCACTCCGGATGATCTAACGTAAGCAAGCAATAACATACATAAGCATACAAGCAAAAATCCAAAAATAAAACAAATGAAAGACTTCGAAAAACTCCAAAACAACCAAATAAAGTTTCTGTACATAACATAATTTTTACAGTAGCAAAAATATGTATGTTTATGTCTAACATAAAGTACACCTTACGAGCTTCGATTTGCAAAAAGAATCACCTAAAACGGAGTTACGAAACTCAAGTTATGGCCTAACAAAGTTTGAATTCAAATCTGTTTGAATTCAAAATTTAAAAATTTCAAAAATATTTTTCGTTTGATTCTCTGGATAGATGGGATTTCTATGAACTAGTAGGAAAAAGAATCAACTAAATCGGATCTATAGACTAAAAGATATACAAGAAAGAAGATTTGGTAAAGAATCTGAATTTGGAAAAATTCCTGAAAAAGAAAACAAATTCGGCCAGAGACAAGTGGCGCTCTGTGATTCACTGGATGGGTGCTCACCGTACTTGTCGCTGGTGACGAGGAAGAAGGTGGCTCCGGTGTGCTTCGTCGAAGGACGCGTGTGGAACGATGTAGAGGAGGATGAGGTGAACCACTTGAACAAGTTGTGGTGGTAGATTGCTTCCTATATGCACGGTGAGAGGTCGCCGGAATTCATGAACTCCGGCGAGCAATTGGCGAGGTTAGGGAGGGGCAAAAACTCCATATGGAGAGGGCTTCGGATGAGGGTTGAGAGGGGCCCCTAGTGGTGCTTTATATAGGGCAGGGGAGGTCCAGAGTTGGGTGGGGCGAGATGTGTTAATGGCTGCAGTTTCAAGCACTCATGATGGCCATTATGGTTGTCTTTGAGGTGCACCAGGGGATGGGAGGGGTCGAGGGAGGCGAGGGGGTTCCGTTCAGAGGCGTTTTGGAGCGGGGGATAGGAAGATGAGGGGAGGAAGAGGTAGAGGCGCCATGGATGAACGTTCTGTCGGTGTTCACGTACAGAGAGGAGGAAGAAGGAGATAGCGTGTGGGCCTGGGCCTGCTGGGCTGCGTTTTTTTAAACGTTATTTTTACAGAAGCAATGAAACATCGAAACTACAAATAAATATAAGTCTAGAAATGCCAGAAAAATTCACATAATTATATGGTCTTATATATGACCTAGTGAACTTTTATCTGGCCTAAAATGCAAGTTTCAAAAATAAACTTTTTGCTATGCTAATAAAATAAATTGTAAATAAAACTCAAAAAAAATATATTTTGGTTCCGAATTCAATTTCCAATAATTTCTTTTCTGATTTTGAAGAAGTCATTTTATCTTCTCTCTTTATTTTATTTTTTTGATATAATGGAAATGAATTTTTGGTGAAATCCAATTTGATCCATACTCCCAACTTCGAAAAAAATTCAAAATTGGTTTTTAGGGAAACTTCCAAATCTCTCTTTTGGTCCTTGAGTTGCTCAAAGTTCCTTGGATCAAAATTCAAATAAAACAAATGGAGGAAAAAAATGCATAAATCATGGATGCATATGAATGATCTATTGTAAACATTCAAATTGAAAATTGAGATGTTACAAACCTACCCCCCTTAAGATGAATCTCGCCCTCAAGATTCGGGTTGGCAGGCAAAAAGGTGTGGGTGGTCCTGTCGGAGGTCTTCTTCTCGTTCCCAGGTGGCTTCTTCCTCAGTATGATGACTCCACTAAACCTTGCAAAACTTGATGACCTTGCTGCGGGTAACCTTGCTTGTAGTCTCGAGAATCTTGATGGGCTTCTCCTCATAGGTCATATCACTATCCAACTGTATGGCCTCCAATGGCACTGTATCTCTCAAAGGAATATTGGCCATCTCTGCATGGCACTTCTTTAACTGGGAAATGTGAAACACATCATGAACTCCTGACAAGGCTAATGGTAATTCCAACTTGTAGGCAACTTCACCCATGCGTTCTAAAACTCTGTACGGCCCCAGAAACCATGGTGCTAACTTTCCTTTGACTCCAAATCGTTTAGCTCCTCGAAGTGGCGACACACGCAGATATGCTCTATCTCCGACTTCATAGGTTACCTCCTTGCGTTTAGTATCGGCATAACTCTCCTGTCTGGATTGGGCTACCTTGAGTCTGTCGCGAATCAGCTTGACTTTCTCCTCTGAATCTCTAATTAAATCTGGTCCAAATAATTTACGGTCTCCAAATTCATCCCACATCAATGGTTTCCTGCACCTCCTTCCGTACAAAGCTTCGAAAGGGGCCATTTTCAAACTAGCTTGATAGCTGTTGTTATATGAGAATTCTGCGTAAGGCAAATTATCATCCCAACTAGATCCATAATCTAGCGCACAAGCTCTCAACATGTCCTCCAGAATCTGATTGACTCTCTCGGTCTGCCCATCTGTCTGCGGATGAAAAGTTGTACTGAACTCCAGCCTGGTACCCAAAGTTTCATGTAACTAATGCCAAAACTTTGAGGTAAATTGTGTTCCTCTATTTGATACCATGGTCCTCAGAACTCCATGCAGACATACGATCCTGGTCATGTATATCTTGGCTAACTTAGCACTTGTATATGTGGTTTTCACAGGGATGAAGTGAGCTACCTTAGTCAAGCGATCAACCACTACCCAAATAGAATCATAGCCTGATCGGGTCCTGGGTAATCCTGTAATGAAGTCCATGCCAAGCTTGTCCCACTTCCAATCTGGTATCGGCAAAGGCTGAAGTAATCCTGCTGGTTTCTGGTGCTCTGCCTTAACTCTCTGATATACGTCGCATACTGCTACATACTCGGCAATATCTTTCTTCATACCAGTCCACCAGAAACTTTCCTTCAAGTACAAATACATCTCGGTGTTGCCCGGGTGTATTGAATAAGGCGAATCATGAGCCTCCTGAAGAATCAATTTCCTAATCTCTGGGTCATTTGGCACGTAAATACGCTTCTAAAACCATAAGGTTCCATGTTCATCCTCACGAAATCCTTCTGCCTTTCCTTGGTTCATCCTTCCCTTTATCTCCGCAATACCTTTGTCTAACTTCTGGGCTTCTCGGATCTTTCCCAACAAAGTGGATTGAATTTCCATTGCAGCAACAAAATCTCGTGGTACTATCTCCAATCGAAGATCTCTAAGATCATCAATTAACTCCTGAGGTAATCCTCCTGCTATGAGGGTATTAACATAGCTCTTGCGGCTCAATGCATCTGCCACAACATTGGCCTTTCCTGGGTGATAGTGCAATTTCATGTCATAATCCTTTATGAGCTCCAACCATCTTCTCTGCCTGAGGTTCAACTCCTTCTGCGTGAAGATGTATTTCAAACTCTTATGATCCGTGTAAACATCGCAATGATTTCCGATAAGAAAATGTCTCCAGGTCTTGAGTGCGTGCACTACGGCTGCTAACTCCAAATCATGTGTGGCATAATTCCGCTCATGAGGTCGAAGCTGATGTGAGGCATATGAAACAACTCTTCCTTCTTGCATAAGAACACCTCCAAGTCCCTGACGAGAAGCGTCGCAATATACTTGGAAATCCTTGCGTATATTCGGAAGAATTAGCACTAGGGTTGTGACCAAAAATTTGTTTAGCTCCTGGAAACTGGCCTCACATTCATTGGTCCAAACAAACTTAGTGTCTTTCTTCAATAACTCAGTCATGGGCTTCGCGATCTTGGAGAAATTCTCAATAAACCTCCGATAATATCCTGCGAGTCCAAGAAAACTGTGAATCTCTCCGACTGAGGTGGGTGCCTTCCATTTGGTGACGACTTCAACCTTGGAGGGGTCTACTGCTATTCCTTCTCCTGATATAACATGTCCAAGAAATCCGACTTCCTTCAACCAAAATTCGCACTTGCTGAACTTGGCGTATAACTGATGTTCCCTGAGCTTCTCAAGAACCAAGCGCAAATGTTCCTTGTGTTCTTCTTCATTCTTCGAGTAAATCAATATGTCATCAATGAATACCACAACAAACTTATCCAAGAACTCCATGAATACCTTGTTCATCATACTCATAAAATAGGCAGGGGCATTAGTCAAACCAAAAGACATGACCGTGTACTCATAAAGTCCATATCTCGTGGTAAAGACTGTCTTGGGTATATCCTATTCTTGAATCTTCAGATGGTGATATCCTGATCAAAGATCGATCTTTGAGAAAACTTTTGCTCCTTGTAGCTGGTCAAACAAATCATTGATCATCGGCAGAGGGTACTTGTTCTTGATTGTCACCTCATTCAACGCACGATAATCTACAACCATTCTCAAGGATCCATCCTTCTTCTCAACTAGAAGTACTGGAGCTCTCCAAGGTGATGAACTCGGTCGAATATAACCTTTCTCTAATAATTCCTTAATCTGCTTCTTAATTTCCTCCAGATCATTTGCGGGCATCCGGTACGGTCTCTTGGATATTGGTCCGGTGCCTGGTAACAATTCGATTAAAAAACTCTATGTCCCGATCCGGTGGCATGCCGGGCAATTCCTGGGGAATACATCGGGATAATCCTTCACAACTGGTACTTCCTCCTGAACAACCCCCGAAAGAGAATTCACTTGAGTCCTCCTTAGCATATGCCTCGACACATACTTGATCCGTTTCCCCTCTTGGGTGGTGAGAAGAATCGACTTACTGGCACAATCAATATTCCCATCATACTTGGATAGCCAGTCCATGCCTAGAATTATGTCCAATCCTTGTGATTCTAGGATGATGAGGTCTATGGGGAAAACGTGTCTCCCTATGGTCAATGGCAACTGAAAACATCCCCGACTAGCCATATACTCTGCTCCTGGGGAACTCACTAACATAGGTGTTTTAAGGGCTACGGTCGGCAACTTAAATTTATCCACAAACCCCCTTGATATGAATGAATGTGATGCATTAGTGTCAAAAAGAACAAGGGCTGTAAATGAATTAATCAAGAACTTACCAACAACGATGTTAGGCTGGTCATAAACTTCCTCCACATTGACATGGTTCACCTGACCTCTGGTGAAGGGATTGGGGTTCTTGCCTCCGGAGCTTCCATTACTGTTCCCGTTCTTTTCCTCGGGACACTCAGTGGCGTAGTGTCCGGTCTTCCCGCACTTGAAATAGGTGATGTGGCTCAGATCCTTCTTTGCCGGTGTAGCGGGGCTGGACTGATGCTGATTGTTGTTTCCTCCGTTCCCATTTCCATTCCTATGGCCATTATGGTTGTGTCCATTCCCTCCATGATGTGAATGTCCTCCATGGTTATGGTGAGTGTGTCCACTATACTTGCCAGATCCTAGTCCATTATTTCCCGAGTATGGGGTATAGCGGGGCTTCTGTTGAACACCAGAGCTGTACTTTCCCTGTCCGTACTTCCTCTTACGATTCTCCACCTTCTGCTGCTTGCCTTCCAGAATGAGAGCCTTGTCGACCAACTCTTGATAATTGTTAAAGGTAGCCACAGTCAACTGAAGTCCCAGATCATCGTTTAGTCCCTCCGAAAATTTCTCCTGCTTAGTGGCATCATCAGCCACGTCTCCGGGAGCATACCTGGATAACTTGCTGAATTCCTCCACATAATCACCAACAGAATGATTTCCCTGGCGTAAGTTGCGGAACTCACGCTTCTTCAGACTCATAGCTCCGGCTGAAACATGTGCGGTACGGAACGCCTGCAGGAACTGATCCCAAGTCACATTGGCTATGGGGAAAGTGGTGGTGTAATTATCCCACCATGAGGTTGCTGGTCCATCCAGCTGATGTACGGCAAAGCGCACCTTCTCAGCGTCAGTGCATCCTGCAGTGGTCACTTCTCTTCCGATCTTGCGAAGCCAGTCATCTGCAACGATCGGCTCCGTGCTGCTAGAGAACACCGATGGGTTCAACCTCAGAAAACAGGTAAGGTTGTCGACTGGGGGTGGTGGCGGTGGGTTGTTGTTGTTCTGGTTCTGATTCTGGATGAGTAGCTGCATGAGGGCATTCTAGTTCTGGATCAACTGGGTAAGTTCCGGTGGGAATTCTGGGTCACGTCTTGGAGGCATCTGTTAGGTTTAGAGTGGATGAGAAATTAGAATAGAATAAGGGCCTAATGAGAGAAATCACTACCCATATGCTTATGATAGCAAGAAAATTTCAAATCAAGCAATTCACACAGATCACACCACACAAGCAAAAACCTATAGGTAAGGTCATATCCACAAGAGATATGATCTCTTCATACTACCGCAATCATTCGTTGGACTCAACTTGGTAGTGGTGGTCTGAGCTAAATCTCCTCAAATCAATGTCAACTCTAGCTTCTTCTTCTTCGTCAATGATGCCTTCATAGGTCATGGTCTCATCGGGCTGAGCAACTTGGTGATGGGGTTCAACAACTATTTTATTGAAGTGGAGAAGAGATAGAAATGAATAGAGAATAGTATAGACCAACGGATATTTAAGGAAGTCGTAAAATAAAGTTTTCTTCCTATGGCTTTCCATTTCCTAGTGGTCGCGTCCTACAGTCAACGTGTGCTCTGATACCATCTTGTAGCGACCCGACCCAAAATGGATCGAAGTCTCTGTGCTTAAGTGCCATCTCTGGATCGGTATACTGACACACAGTACTCGAGGAATTATAACAGAGTTCAATCACACACTTTATTACATCGAGATCCTCAAAAGAGTATTTATTACAATAATATGGCCAAAGGCCATCTCAATAAAAATAACTGCGGAAGCATTGAAGGTAAATGAGTCCATCCAACTCCACGACAAACTGAGTGTAGAACAATGACCTATCGCACCTTTAATCTTCGTCGGAAAAGTCTGCAACATGAGACGTTGCAGCCGTGTAGGTCAGCACATGGAATGTGCTGGCAATCTCGCACTGTAGAATAATAATGAAAAAAAACTATCTCTATATGCAAATTTAGATGGTGGAGGCTCTGAGTTTAAGTTTTGCATAAAGCAAATTTTACCCTACAACAAAGGAATAATTTTTTTATTACTACTAAGTTAAAATGCCATTACTGAGAAGGTTCCTCCAACTCAATCCCAAAATTCCCAAGTTATTAGTAACCCAATAATTTCATTAAATAGAGTGATGAGATCAACCAATAATTCACTTCTAGATACTCAAGTTGTCCATAACCGGGGACACGGTTAATCATCATTAGTTTGTACACTGTGCAGAGGTTTGCGCACTTTTCCCCACAAGACTCGACCACCTCCATGATCGGAAGATCGAGACATAGCCTTTTTGAAGTATTTCCTCCAAACCCTGGGTAGACCGGTACACCTACTTTCCCCTACATCAGCTAGTCTACCACGGAAAGAGGTCACACAACTTACTCAACTATGCCAGAGCCCATAATGGCTTGTGGCTGCACATGACAGTTTCTAGGCATGAGATATTTTATGATCCGTTTGATCCTGGGTGGCGGACCTAGGGTAATCACACTGGTACTCCGGGATTCCCCTTGGGCAAGCACTGGTTACTCCAGGTGCCCCAAACAATCCACCTAGATGTGTATTAAAGTTGCCACCTTATGTTGTCCCAAAATTATTATCTCTCACAACTTGCATGGATCACACATACCAATCCCCATCTACGAGCATGGCTAAGCAATATATGACATAATGAATATTCCCGGGGTGATCAAAGTCATAGGTTCCTACCACATGAACTACAAAGCATAACCACATGTTCCCAATCCTACTCATGCAATCTTTGAGGGTGAAACTAATGCATAGTAAAAACTGGGTATTGAAAAAATATGATCAAAGTGTGAACTTTCCTTGCTGACGATCGTTGAACTCTAAGGATTTGTGGTAGCAAGCTTCGCACTCCGGATGATCTAACGTAAGCAAGCAATAACATACATAAGCATACAAGCAAAAATCCAAAAATAAAACAAATGAAAGACTTCGAAAAACACCAAAACAACCAAATAAAGTTTCTGTACATAACATAATTTTTACAGTAGCAAAAATATGTATGTTTGGGTCTAGCATAAAGTACACATTACGAGCTTCGATTTGCAAAAAGAATCACCTAAAACGGAGTTACGAAACTCAAGTTATGGCCTAACGAAGTTTGAATTCAAATCTGTTTGAATTCAAAATTTAAAAATTTCAAAAATATTTTTCGTTTGGTTCTCTGGATAGATGGGATTTCTATGAACTAGTAGGAAAAAGAATCAACTAAATCGGATCTATAGACTAAAATATATACAAGAAAGAAGATTTGGTAAAGAATCTGAATTTGGAAAAATTCCTGAAAAAGAAAACAAATTCGGCCAGAGACAAGTGGTGCTCTGTGATTCACTGGCTGGGTGCTCACCGGACTTGTCGCCGGGGACGAGGAAGAATGTGGCTCCGGTGTGCTTCGTCGAAGGACGCGTGCGGAACGATGTAGAGGAGGATGAGGTGAACCACTTGAACAAGTTGTGGTGGTAGATTGCTTCCTGTATGCACGGTGAGAGGTCGCCGGAATTCACGAACTCCGGCAAGCAATTGGCGAGGTTAGGGAGGGGAAAAAACTAAAGAGGGAGAGGGCTTCGGATGAGGGTTGAGAGGGGCTCCTAATGGTGCTTTATATAGGGCAGGGGAGGTCCAGAGTTGGGTGGGGCGAGATGTGTTAATGGCTGCAGTTTCAAGCGCTCATGATGGCCATTATGGTTGTCTTTGAGGCGCACCAGGGGATGGGAGGGATCGAGGGAGGCGAGGGGGTTCCGTTCAGAGGCGTTTTGGAGCGGGGGAGAGGAAGATGAGGTGAGGAAGAGGTAGAGGCGCCATGGATGAACGTTCTGTCAGTGTTCACGTACAGAGAGGAGGAAGAAGGAGATAGCGTGTGAGCCTGGGCCTGCTGGGCTGCGTTTTTTAACGTTATTTTTACAGAAGCAATGAAACACCGAAACTACAAATAAATATAAGTCTAGAAATGCCAGAAAAATTCACATAATTATATGGTCTTATATATGACCTAGTGAACTTTTATCTAGCCTAAAATGCAAGTTTCAAAAATAAACCTTTTGCTATGCTAATAAAATAAATTGTAAATAAAACTCAAAAAATATATGTTGGTTCCAAATTCAATTTCCAATAATTTCTTTTCTGATTTTGAAGAAGTCATTTTATCTTCTCTCTTTATCTTATTTTTTGATATAATGGAAATGAATTTTTGGTGAAATCCAATTTGATCCATACTCCCAACTTTGAAAAAAATTCAAAATTGGTTTTTAGGGAAACTTCTAGCTCTCTCTTTTGGTCCTTGAGTTGCTCAAAGTTCCTTGGATCAAAATTCAAATAAAACAAATAGAGGAAAAATGCATAAATCATGGATGCATATGAATGATCTATTGTAAACATCCAAATTGAAAATTGAGATGTTACACTTTTCTTTTCTTTGTGGGTCGATAGGAGAAGACCATGATTAAATTGTTGAAGTGGCTCTTATATGCATAATTGTTGATCTGACAAAAGAGCCCATATTACCTTGTCTTCTCCTGTTTATTGAATGCTTGCAGATTCCAGCTTAGTCCAATGCACGTGCACTATTATTATTATTCACACTATTCGGTCATGCAAGTGAAAGGCAATTATGACGATATATGATGGACTGGCTGAGATGAGAAAAGATGGTATCAACTCGACCTCTTTTGTTTTTGTAAATATGATTAGTTCATGGTTCCTGATTCAGCCTATTATGAATAAATGTGTTTCCAATGACAACTAGAGATCATAGTCTCTTGTGCCATGCTTGATTAGCTAGGAGCTTATAATGGTTTACCTTGCATGCCAACATGCTATTAAAATGGTTGTGATGTGGTATGATAGGGTGGTATCCTCCTCTGAATGATTTAAGTGACTTGACTTGGCGCATGTTCACGCATGTAGTTGAAACAAAATCAACATAGCCTTCACGATATTTATGTTCATGGTGGATTATATCCTCCTCATGCTTGCATTCAGTGTTGATTAATTTTAATGCATGTTCATGACTGTTGTCGCTCTCTAGCTGGTCGCTTCCCAGTCTTTTGCTAGCCTTCACATGTACTAAGCGGGAATACTGCTTGCGCATCCAATCCCTTAAACCCCAAATTTATTCCATATGAGTCCACCATACCTACCTATATATGGTATCTACCTGCCGTTCCAAGTAAATTTGTATGTACCAAACTCTAAACCTTCAAATAAATATCCAGTTTTGTATGCTCGAATAGCTCATGTATCAACTAGGGTTGTCCGTATCTTCCATGTTAGGCGGGTTATTCTCAAGAGGACTGGACTCCGCTCCTCACTCACGAGAAAAAATGGCTGGTCACCGGGTTGCCCAGTCCCATGCTTTATGCAAACTAAATCAAAATAATTGCAAACAAAACTCCCCCTGGGACTTTTGTTAGTTGGAGGCACCCGTTGTTTCGAGCAAGCCATGGATTGATGCTTGTTGGTGGAAGGTTGAGTATAAACTTTACCATTCTGTTTGGGAACCGCCTATAATGTGTGTAGCATGGAAGATATCGCCATCTCTTGGTTGTTATGTTGACAATGAAAGTATACCGCTCAAAATATTATTCATCTCTATTTCAAAACCGAGCTCTGGCACCTCTACAAATCCCTGCTTCCATCTGCGAAGGGCCTATCTATTTACTTTTATGTTGAGTCATCGTCCTCTTATTAAAAAGCACCAGTTGGAGAGCACTGCTGTCATTTGCATTCATTACTGTTAGTTTACATTGAGTATGACTTGACTGGATCTCTTTTACCTTGAATTACAATGTCTAGTCAATCCTTGATCTTTAAAGGTGCTCCGCATTTTGTTTTGCGGTCTCAGAAAGGGCTAGCGAGATACCATCTTGTTATATCATATTATGATTGTTTTGAGGAAGTGTTGTCATCCGAGATTTATTATTATTGCTCGCTAGTTGATTATGCCAATGATATGAGTAAGCTTGAGACCTAAGCATTATTGTGAATGTGGTTAGTCATAATCTTTGCTGAAAACTTGAATGTTGGCTTTACATATTTACAACAACAAGAGCAAACAGAGTTTGTAAAAGTTTTTCTTTATCACTTTCAGTTTATCAACTGAATTGCTTGAGGACAAGCAAAGGTTTAAGCTTGGGGGAGTTGATACGTCTCCGTCGTATCTACTTTTCCAAACACTTTTGCCCTTGTTTTGGACTCTAACTTGCATGATTTGAAAGGAACTAACCCGGACTGACGCCGTTTTCAACAGAATTGCCATGGTGTTATTTATGTGTAGAAACAAAAGTTCTCGGAATGACCTGAAACTTCACGGAACATCTTTTCGGAAATAATAAAAAATCCTTGCAAAAGATGAAGACCAGGGGCCCCACCACCTGTCCATGAGGGTGGGGGGCGCGCCTGCCCCCCAACCTCGTGGGCCCCCTCGAGCTCCTCCGACCTCAAGTCCAACTCTATATATTTGCTTTCGGGGAGAAAAAAATCAGGGAGAAGTATTCATCGCGTTTTACGATATGGAGCCGCCGCTAAGCCCTAAAACCTCTCGGGAGGGCTGATCTAGAGTCCGTTCGGGGCTCCGGAGAGGGGAATCCATCGCCATCGTCATCATCAACCATCCTCCATCACAAATTTCATTATGCTCACCGCCGTGCATGAGTAATTCCATCATAGGCTTGCTCGACGGTGATGGGTTGGATGAGATTTATCATGTAATCGAGTTAGTTTTGTTAGGGTTTGATCCCTAGTATCCACTATGTTCTGAGATTGATGTTGCTATGACTTTGCTATGCTTAATGCTTGTCACTAGGGCCCGAGTGCCATGATTTCAGATCTGAACCTATTATGTTTTCATTGATATATGAGAGTTCTTGATCCTATCTTGCAAGTCTATAGTCACCTATTATGTGTTATGATCCGTTAACCCCGAAGTGACAATAATCGGGATACTTACCGGTGATGACCGTAGTTTGAGGAGTTCATGTATTCACTATGTGTTAATGCTTTGTTCCGGTACTCTATTAAAAGGGTGCCTTAATATCCCTTAGTTTCCATAAGGACCCCGCTGCCACGGGAGGGTAGGACAAAAAATGTCATGCAAGTTCTTTTCCATAAGCACGTATGACTATATTCGGAATACATGCCTACATTACATTGATGAATTGGAGCTAGTTCTATGTCACCCTATGTTATGATTGTTACATGATGAACCGCATATGGCATAATTCTTCATCACTGATCCATTGCCTACGAGCTTTCCATATATTGTTCTTCGCTTATTTACTTTTCCGTTGCTATTGCTATCATCACTACAAAATACCAAAAACATTACTTTTACTATCATTACCTTTTGCTACCGTTACCACTACTATCATATTACTTTGCTACTAAATACTTTGCTGCAGATATTAAGTTTCCAGGTGTGGTTGAATTGACAACTCAGCTGCTAATACTTGAGAATATTCTTTGGATCCCCTTGTGTCGAATCAATAAATTTGGGTTGAATACTCTACCCTCGAAAACTGTTGTGATCCCCTGTACTTGTGGGTTATCAGGTATCTCTGGGCCCTCTTAGTAATGCACATCACTATAAGCCTTGCAAGCAATGTGACTAATGAGTTTGTTACGGGATATTGCATTACGGAACGAGTAAAGAGACTTGCCGGTAACGAGATTGAACTAGGTATTGAGATACCGACGACCGAATCTCGGGCAAGTAACATACCGATGAGAAAGGCAACAATGTATATTGTTATGCGGTTTCGACCGATAAAGATCTTCGTAGAATATGTAGGAGCCAATATGAGCATCCAGGTTCTGCTATTGGTTATTGACCGAAGATGAGTCTCGGTCATGTCTACATAGTTATCGAACCCGTAGGGTCCGCACGCTTAACATTTGATGACAATCGGTATTATGAGTTTATTTGTTTTGATGTATCGAACATAGTTTGGAGTCCCGGATGTGATCACGGACATGAAGAGGAGTCTCGAAATGGTCGACACATAAAGATCGATATATTGGAAGGCTATGTTTGGACATCGGAATGGTTCCGGATGAGTTTGGGCATTTACCGGAGTACTAGGGGGTTACCGGAACCCCCCGGGGAGTCAATTGGCCTTATTGGACCTTAGTGGGAGAGAGGAGGAGGCGGCCAAGGTGGGGGCTTGATACGACCATTTTCCATCATGCTTTTATATCGATATTAATTGGATTATGGGCTGTTATTACACATTATGTCACAATACTTATGCCTATTCTCTCTTATTTTACAAGGTTTGCACGAAGAGGGAGAATGTCAGCAGCTGGAATTCTGGGCTGGAAAAGGAGCAAATATTAGAGACCTATACTGCACAACTCCAAAAGTCCTGAAACTCCACGGAAGCCAGTTTTGGAATATATAAAACATATTGGGCGAAGAAAGCACCAGAGGGGGCCACCTACCATCCACGAGGGTCGGGGCGCGCCCTACCCCCCTTGGCGTGCCCCCTGTCTCGTGGGCCCCATGGCAGGCCTCCGGTGCCCATCTTTTTCTATATGAAGTCTTTCGCCCTGGAAAAAATAAGGAGGAAGCTTTCGGGATGAAGCGCCACCGTCTCGAGCCGGAACCTTGGCGGAATCAATCTAGGGCTCTGGCAGAGTTGTTCTGCCGGGGAAACATCCCTCCGGGAGGGGGAAATCGTCACCATCGTTGTCGGTGTCAAAACCGGCGGATCTCGGGTAGGGGGTCCCGAACTGTGCTTATAAGGCGGATGGTAACAGGAGGCAGGGGACATGATGTTTTACCCAGGTTCGGGCCCTCTTGATGGAGGTAAAACTCTACGTCCTGCTTGATTTATTCTTGATGATACGAGTGTTACAAGAGTTGATCTTCCACGAGATCGAAGAGGCTAAACCCTAGAAGCCAGCCTATGGTATGATTGTATGTTGTCCTACGGACCAAAACCCTCTGGTTTATATAGACACCGGAGGGGGCTAGGCTTACACAAGGTCGGTTACAAAGGAGGAGATACACATATCTGTATTGCCTAGCTTGCCTTCCACGCCAAGTAGAGTCTCATCCGGACACGAGACGAAGTCTTCAATCTTGTATCTTCATAGTCTAACAGTCCGGCCAAAGGATATAGTCCGGCTGTCCGGAGACCCCCTAATCCAGGACTCCCTCAGTAGCCCCTAAACCAGGCTTCAATGATGATGAGTCCGACACGCAGTATTGTCTTCGGCATTGCAAGGCAGGTTCCTCCTCCAAATACATCACGGAAGAATTTGAATACAAGGATAGTGTCCGACTCTGCAAAATAAGTTCCACATACCACCATAGAGAGAATAATATTTCCACAAATCTAATTTGCTGACTTGTTTTGGCAACATGACATTATGTCATGGCTCGGTGCTTATTGAAACCGTTTCCTTTAGCTAGCCCCGCACATAACGCGAGGCAGTTTTTTGACACGTCTCGTCGAGAGATCGTGTCCCCCTTATTACGAGATTCTTATCAATACGGGCGTGGGTAACCCAACCGCGCCATCGATTACGGTGTTGGGGGGATGAGCGAGTTTTACCAGGCTAGTGGGGAGGCGTAGTTTCGTCCGCCCATATAAAGGGATAAGGATTTACCTTTTCATCCACGCCTTCTTCCTCCTTTGCTCATCCATTTTCGCACACTCGAGCTCCAGCGCCCAAGTCCGGACTTCCCACCTCAACCCTCTCCAACCATGTCCGGAGCGAGAGGCAGGTGGATGGTCTCCTCCGTCATGGAGGGACACATCAAGAAGCTGAGGAGAGCCGGACTGCCCGACGACATCGCGCACCGGCTCCCAGATGAGGGGCAGCTCATCCCCACCCCCAGGCCCCATGAGAGGGTAATGTTCCTTACCCATTTCCTCCACGGACTGGGATTCCCTCTCCACCCATTCGTCCTGGGGCTAATGTTCTACTACGGCCCGGATTTCCATGATCTGGCCCCGAACTTCATCCTCAATATCTCGGCGTTTATCGTCGTGTGTGAGGCCTTCCTCCGCATCCAACCCCACTTCGGCTTATGGCTGAAGACCTTCAATGTCAAGCCGAAGGTAGTGAGCGGCCGCTAGGCGGAGTGCGGAGGCACCATGCTGGGCAAGGTGCCCAACGTCACATGGCTCGAGGGCTCCTTCGTGGAGACCATAAAGGGGTGGCAATCGGGGTGGTTCTATATCACTGAGCTGCGTGACCCCGATTGGGCAGTGGCCCCTGAGTTCCGATCCGGCATCCCCACGCGGCTCACCTCCTGGAAAGAGAAGGGCCTGTCCTGGGGTAGTTTGGCAGAGCTGACCGGACTCCAAACATGTATCCAAAACATGGTGAGCAAGAAGCTCAAACTCGTCAACGTAGTCCAGGTCATGCTCATCCGCCGGATCCTCCCGTGTCAACGACAGGCTTTCAACTTGTGGGAGTTCTACCCGGCCCAGCACCAAACTCTGAACAGGCTCTTCGACACAACACACAAGGATGCCTGGAAGGTGCTATTCAAGGGCGCCGAGGTCCCTCCCTCCCTCCCTCACCGAGGACCGCGGGCTAAGCGCGAAGCATCGAGCGCATTCGGTGAGTTCTATACATCCGGTAGGATATTTTATTTCCCCTAGCTTAATTACGTTCGGGGTCTGATCTCCATGCCTTTGACAGGACTGGGTGGAGAAGTCGGGGCAGATTAAATGTCCGGCCCCTCTGCCCGAAGACACTGCGGACGCTCTCCTTACGGAGATGCTGACTCCGGCTCCTTATAAGGTGCCGGAGATGACCAAGAAGGCCAAGGGAACCCGAAAGAGTTCCCGACGCCAGACGTCATCGGACTCATCGTCTGATAACTCTGCGGCACACTCCTCTCCCGAAGACGAGGAGGAAGAAGATGCTCCCCCTTCAGTTGGGGGAGACAAGAAAAGGAAGGCCGCCCCAACTAGGGTGGCTGAAGGGTCCAAGAAGGGAAGGACTCTCCTTCCGGACAGTTCCACCACCACCGCCGAAGGCGAAGAAGAGTGGCTGCTCAGGGCCAAGTCCCTGGCGAAGTCATAAGTATTCAGATACTAGAGTAACTCATAGCATTCCTTTGTCGCACTACTTCCCCTAACGCCGAATATGATTATGCAGGCCGCCACGAGCCCGTATCGATGTATCGTCGGACGGCTCCCTGGGCTCGTCGGATATGGATAGCGATCCACTTCCGACCGCCACCTCCCCCTGCCCTGCGAACGATGCCGAGATATTGTCTCAAGAGGCACCGGGTTGAGGGGAGACAGTCCCGGAGGCGCCTCAAGGCAACCTTCCTGACTCCAGGTGCAGAGGGAACAAGGCCCCTGAGGGCTCCGAGTTCGGCCCTCGGCCGAACACCGCGTCGGAACCTCCAGTGGTTTCGGACTCGGGCACGCGGCCTCCTTCCAAGAGGGGCAAGACGCCTGTGCTGGTGACCTCTGTCCATCCAGAGGCGCCGGACAATCTGCTGCGAGCGCTTCGTAGCGCTTCCATCGACGAGGAGCACCATACTATTATGAGTGCGGTGGTTCAGAAGGTTCAGTCTGCCAAGAGCGGACTGACTGAAGCCTGTGCCAGCCTTCTAACAGGCTTTGAGGTAAGTGTTTAAAATATAGGAAAAATATTACCGCATAGATAGTAGCCCGTGATGCTCTGTTCAGTGTTCACAAAGAAAAGCCAAACAAAGGATCAAATAATATCGCAGGAGTCTAATATAAGTATGTCAATATGTGTATGCAGGCTTCGCTGCTGGCATCTGCCGCACTGACTGCGGAGTTCGCTGCACTAAAGCAGGACCTTAAAGGGTCCAAGTACGAGCTTGGCCTTGCCAAGAGGCAGCTCGAGGACAAAAAAGGTAAGTAGTACCTAGTCTATGGATATGTATAAAAAGAATGCGATTGCAAAATGATAGGATCATCATGAATTTGCTAGGGGCCACGATCGAAGTGGCGACCCTAAAGCAAGCGCTGTCCGAGGCTGAAGATAAAGCGGCCAAGGAGCGCACCGAGCGGGAAAGGCAAGAGGCTCGGGTGGGCGAGGTGCAGCAAGAGCTCTATGCTCTCGTGATGAAGCACGAGGCATTGGAGCTTGACTCGAAGACGCGAGAGTTTGAGCTTACCGTGGCCCTCGAGAGCGCAAAGAGTGCCAAGGCCGAAGCCCAAAAGGCCCTCCAGGAGATTGACGCGATGAAGAAAATAGCGGCGGGTAAGGCATTCTATATGCAAAGCAAGCATGTGAAAGTAAATTACCTATTACTTACCTGAATCCGGAGCTCTCCAGGAGCATTCGCAAATTTGCCCCGCAGCGTGTCGGAGGCCGCACAGTTTTACCAGGCCGAGGAGGGAAGCTCAACGGACAAGCTGTTCTGGTCTCAGTATACTGGGACCGAACACCCGATGCCTCTGAGCAACCAGCTAAAACAGCTGGTCGAGCTACACAAGGCGGCCGAACAGGCCATGAAGGGCTTTATAATCCGGCTGTGGCCTAGCGACGCCCTTCCGAACAGCTACTTCGGCCTGGTGAGGCGGCTTGTGGATGCCTGCCCGCGGCTGGAAGTCGTCAAGCGGTCCGTCTGCATCGAAGGTGCACGCCGGGCTTTCGCCCGTGTGAAGGTGCAATGGGCCAAGCTAGACGCCGTGAAGCTGATCAAGGAAGGACCGCCGCAGGGCAAGGAGCATCGCACCCCCGAAATTTATTATGAGGGTGTCCTGAAGGGTGCTCGTCTTGTAGTGGACGAATGTTCAAAGGATGTAATATTTGAGTAAACTTGCTCGTGTGATCCTGTATGATGAAAAATTGTTTCATATGCGCTATGCAACGCTTGTTTGAATTTAAAATATTACCTTCTGTTTGGCTGTTTATCCAATCTGAGAGATGGCTAGTCCTCGGCTTCTGCCCCCATGCCATGAGTGCTGGGGTGTTCGGGATAAACCTGAGCACTCTTGTTCCCATTTTTGGGTCCTTCGAGGGAGGTGCTCAGCACAACGAACAAGGCAACCGGACTAATATTGCTTTATCACTCTCACTTAGCCATAGAATTCTATAATTTTAAATTTTGGCGAAGCCCCTGGTATTCGGAAGACCGAATTCGGGGCGCGATACACGCCTTTAAGCCGGACAGGACCGGCTCCTCGCTCTAAGCGGCATAAGTCTTTAGGGACTCGAAACCTCGCCGAACAGCGACCAGTCTCTCGCCTTATCACGACAGTTAGTTTTAGCTTTCTCTATTGAGGTGCTTAGCCTAGAAGAACCGGGGCACAATCACAGTAGTTCTCCTAGTGCTAGCTTAGCCGATAGAGCGGAATGTAAGGTACCAAAACATAGGAGCCGGGCAAACCCAATATTTGACCAAATACATGATTCGAAGCTGATGCATATAATGCTATAAGTTCGGGGTGCCGCACTTGTGAAAGTGTTCGGACTTCTCACACCATATTGTGGGGTACTTAAGCCCCTGGTGTATTGGCCGTACCAAAGTGTACGGTTGCAAGGCATCATTAATGAACACATATATATAAAAGAAGAATGCAATAATAGTCTTAATGCTATGCATTGTTTATTCAAAAAGGTGCGTTAAAGCAGAATGATACAGATAGTGCGATAAGCAAAAAGGTGGACTATTTCCCTTCCAAGGGCAAGCTGAGGAATAGTATTAAAGCAAATATTTCACTCATTATCGTAATCCACCTGGTAGTTCCGTGGTGTGACGTAGCTTTCTGCCTCCTTGGTTGCTGCATCATGTGTTCGGCAATCATGCTGCCGCACAGGGTTTACAGAGATTAAAGTCCTGAAAGAGAAAAATAACAAAGCGGGAAGCCCCTAGTGCGGTTTAAGCCGCGTCTTGGGGCGTGCCGTAGTCGTGCCCCCCTCCCCACCTGTGCCCATGGTATTTTTAATGCGTAATTATGTACGCATGGCACGGATTTCACCGTTTGGCTGGGACTGGGGCAGGGGCCGCATTGCTACGCGAGCTCAGATCGTGCTAGGCGGTCTAGTTGTCGATTACTCCGGGCGCGCTTGAAGATGTCCGGGTCTTGAAATGCCGAACTGGTGGATTGCCTTGAGAGGCTGCTTTGCGCTTCTGCTGCGAGGGTCGCAGTGTGCTCCTCCGTGCGGAGAGAGCCTTCTGTGTTTCCATTAACTGTGATGACCCCCCGAGGTCCTGGCATCTTGAGCTTGAGGTATGCATAATGCGGTACCGCATTGAATGTCACAAATGCGGTTCGCTCGAGCAGTGCATGCTAGCCACTGCGGAACGGGACTATATCGAAGATTAATTCTTTGCTTCGGAAGTTATCCGGGGATCCGAAGACCACTTCCAGTGTGATTGAGCCTGTGCAATGGGCCTCTACACCTGGAATGACGCCTTTAAAGGTCGTTGTGGGAGTCCTGGATTAGGGGGTCTCCGGACAGCCGGACTATCTCCATTGGCCGAACTGTTAGATTATGAAGATACAAGATTGAAGACTTCATCTTGTGTCCGGATGGGACTTTGCTTGGTGTGGAAGGCAAGCTAGGCAATACGGATATGTGTATCTCCTCCTTTGTAACCGACCTTGTGTAACCCTAACCTCTCCGGTGTCTATATAAACCAGAGGATTTTACTCTGTAAGACAACATACAATCATACCATAGGCTAGCTTCTAGGGTTTAGCCTCTCCGATATCGTGGTAGATCTACTCTTGTACTACCCATATCATCAATATTAATCAAGCAGGACATAGGGTTTTACCTCCATCAAGAGGGCCCGAACCTGGGTAAAACATTGTGTCCCCTGCCTCCTGTTACCATCCGCCTTAGACGCACAGTTCGGGACCCCCTACCCGAGATCCGTAGGTTTTGACACCGACATTGGTGCTTTCATTGAGAGTTCCTCTGTGTCGTCGCCGTTAGGCTTGATGGCTCCTACTATCATCGATAGCGATACAGTCCAGGGTGAGACTTTTCTCCCCGGACAGATCTTCGTATTCGGCGGCTTTGCACTGCGGCCAATTCGCTTGGCCATCTAGAGCAGATTGAAAGTTACGCCCCTGGCCACCAGGCCAGGTTCGGAAGCTTAAACTACACGACCGATATCCATGGAGACTTGATCTTCGACGGATTCGAGCCTCTGCCTTGTGCGTCACGCGGTCACGATGAGTACGATTTAGCTCTACCATCAGACAGTGTTCAGGAGATCGCACAGGCAGCCGCTCCGACCCTCAATTCGGAGCCAGTTGCGCCGTCCATGGACGGGTGGATAGACCCCGCTACGGCGGCCTTACCTTCAGCGACGATTGATCCAAACATCGACCTTACCTTGCACGAGAACCGTGTTCTTAAACTACTGGATCCTTCTCCAGCCACGGACTCCGAACCGCCTGCGCCCGTTCCTATCGAATCCGATTGGGCGCCGATCATGGAGTTTACCTCCGCGGATATTTTTCAGCACTCGCCCTTTGGCGACATACTGAACTCATTAAGGTCTCTCTCCTTGTCAGGAGGATCCTGGCCAAACTATGTCCGGCAGGACTGGGATGCGGACGACGAAGAAATTCGTGGCCCACCCACCACCCACTTAGTAGCCACTGTCGATGACTTAACCGACATGCTCGACTTCGACTCCGAAGACATCGACGGTATGGACGACGATGCAGGAGACGAAGAGGAACCACTGCCCACAGGGCACTGGACAGCCACCTCATCATATGATATATACATGGTGGATACACCCAAAGAAGGCAATGGCGACGAGATAGCGGAGGATGACCCCTCCAAGAAGCAACAACAATCCCCTCCAGCAAGATTTAGAGCAGGAGGATGGAGGAGCCAGCCCTCCTGAGAAAGCGGCAGATGGAGAGGCGGAGGATGATAATTACATGCTCCCCTCCGAAGACGAGGCAAGCCTCGGCGACGACGAATTTGCCATGCCAGAGGATCCCGTCGAACAAGAGCGCTTCAAACACCGGCTTATAGCCACGGCAAATAGCCTTAAGAAAAAGCAGCAACAGCTTCAAGCTGATCAAGATCTGCTAGCTGACAGATGGACCGAAGTCCTCGCGGCCGAGGAATATAAATTTGAGCGCCCCTCCAAGGGTTACCCAAAATGCAGGTTGCTACCCCGACTAGAGGAAGAAGCATATGACGCGGATGATCGGCCACCTCGTGGCCGCGATAGAGAGGCATTCCAGCCAAAAACTCAGCCTGCACCCCAACGCCATTCAAATAAAAAGGCATGGGGAGATACGCCAGACCTGCGAGATATATTGGAGGACAAAGCAAAGCATGCAAGATCGATCTACGGATCACGAGGGCGCGCCACTATGCGAGACAATAAACGTCACGCCGGATACAGTAAAAGTAAATCCGGCCGGGCCAAACACAGCGGGCAAGACCCATTCGAGCTGCGTCGTGATATAGCCCAATACAGAGGCGCCGCACACCCTCTATGCTTCACAGACGAAGTAATGGATCATCAAACCCCAGAAGGTTTCAAACCTGTAAATATTGAATCATACGATGGCACAACAGATCCCGCGGTATGGATCGAGGATTTCCTCCTCCACATCCACATGGCCCGCGGTGATGACTTACACGCCATCAAATACCTCCCACTAAAGCTCAAGGGACCAGCGCGGCATTGGCTTAACAGCCTGCCAGCAGAGTCCATTAGCTATTGGGAAGATCTGGAAGCCACATTCCTCGACAACTTTCAGGGCACTTATGTGCGGCCACTGGATGCCGATGACTTAAGCCACATAATTCAGCAGCCAGAAGAATCGGCCAGGCAATTCTGGACTCGGTTCCTAACAAAGAAAAATCAAATCATCAACTGTCCGGATGCAGAGGCCCTAGCGGCTTTCAAACACAACATCCGTGATGAATGGCTAGCCCGGCACCTTGGTCAGGAAAATCCGAAATCTATGGCAGCCCTCACGACACTCAGGACCCGCTTTTGTGTGGGAGAAGACAGCTGGCTGGCTCGTAGTAATAACATATCAAAGAATCATGGTACTTCGGATACCAAGGACGGCAATAGCAGGTCACGTCACAACAAACATAAGCGCCGCATTAACAATGATAATACCGAGGATACGGCAGTCAATGCTGGATTCAAAGGCTCTAAACCCGGTCAGCGGAAAAAGCCATTCAAACAAAGTACGCCGGGTCTGTCCAGCTTGGACCGTATACTCGATCGATCATGTCAAATACACGGCACCCCAGACAAGCCAGCCAATCGCACCAACAGGGATTGTTGGGTGTTCAAGCAGGCCGGCAAGTTAATTGCCGAAAACAAGGACAAGGGGCCGCATAGCGATGACAAGGAGGAGCCCTGGTAGCCACACACCGGAGGACAGAAGAGGTTTCCCCCACAAGTGCGGATGGTGAACATGATATACGCAACCCACATCCCCAAGAGGGAGCGGAAGCGTGCGCTTAGGGACGTATATGCGTTGGAGCCAGTCGCCCCAAAGTTCAACCCATGGTCCTCCTATCCGATCACTTTCGATCGCAGGGACCATCCCACTAGTATTCATCATGGCGGATTCGCCGCACTGGTTCTGGACCCAATCATTGACGGATTTCACCTCACTCGAGTCCTTATGGATGGCGGCAGCAGCCTGAACCTGCTTTATCAGGACACAATGTGCAAAATGGATATAGACCCCTCAAGGATCAAACCCACAAAAATGACCTTTAAAGGCGTCATTCCAGGCGTAGAGGCCCATTGCACAGGCTCAATTACACTGGAAGTGGTCTTCGGATCCCCGGATAACTTCCGAAGCGAAGAGTTAATCTTCGATATAGTCCCGTTCCGCAGTGGTTATCATGCATTGCTCGGGCGAACCGCATTTGCGAGATTCAATGCGGTACCACATTATGCATACCTCAAGCTCAAGATGCCAGGACCTCGTGGGGTTATTACAGTCAATGGAAACACAGACCGCTCTCTCCGGACGGAGGAGCACAACGCGGCCCTCGCAGCAGAAGCGCAAAGCAGCCTCTCAAGGTAATCCACCAGTTCGGCGTTTCAAGACCCGGACACCTTCAAGCGCGCTCGGAGCAATCGGCAACTAGACCACTTGGCGCGATCTGAGCTCGCGTAGCAATGCGGCCCCCACCCCAGTCCCAGCCAAACAGCGAAACTCATGCCACGTGTACATAATTACGCATTAAAAATACCATGGGCACAGGTGGGGAGGGGGCACAACTGCGGCATGCCCCAAGACGCGGCTTAAACCGCACTAGGGGCTTCCCGTTTGGTTATTTTTCTCTTTTTCAGGACCTTAATATCTGGAAACCCCGTCCGGCAGCAATATTGCCGAACACATGATGCAGCAACCAAGGAGGCAGACAGCCACGTCACACCACGGAATTCCCAGGTGGATTACAATAACGAGCGAAATATTTGATTTAATACTATTCCTCAGCTTGCCCTTGGGAGGTACATAGTCCTACTCTTTGCTTATTGCACTATCTGTATCATTCTGCTTTAACACACCTTTTCGAATAAACAATGCATAACATCACGACTATTATTGCATTCTTGTTATATATACATGTGTTCATTAATGATGCCTTGCAACCGTACACTTTGGTACGGCCAATACACCAGGGGCTTACGTACCCCACAATATGGTGTGAAAAGTCTGAACACTTTCACAAGTGTGGCACCCCGAACTTATAGCACTATATGCATCAGCTCCGAATCATGTCTTTGGTCAAATGTTGGGTTTGCCCGGCTCCTATGTTTTGGTACCTTACGTTCCGCTCTATCGGCTAAGGTAGCGCTAGGAGAACTACTGCGATTGTGCCCTAGTTCTGCTGGGCTTAGCACCTCAGTAGAGAAAGCTAAAAATGACTGTCATGATAAGGCGAGAGACTGGTCGCTGTTCGGTGAGGTTTTTGAGTCCCTAAAGACTTGTGCCGCTTAGAGCGAGGGGCCAGCCCTGTCCGGCTTAAAGGCGTGTATCGCGCCCCGAATTCGGCCTTCCGAATATCAGGGGCTTCGCCGAAATTTAAAATTATAGAATTCTATGGCTAAGTGAGAGTGATAAAGCATTATTAGTCCGGTTGCCTTGTTCGTTGTGCTGAGCACCTCCCTCGAAGGACCCAAACATGGGAACAAGAGTGCTCAGGTTTATCCCAAACACCCCAGCACTCGTGGCATGGGGGCAGAAGCCGAGGACTAGCCATCTCTCAGATTGGATAAACAGCCAAACGGAAGGTAATATTTTAAATTCACACAAGCGTTGCATAGCGCATATGAAACAAGTTTTCATCATACAGGATCACACGAGCAAGTTTACTCAAATATTACATCCTTAGAACATTCGTCCGCTACAAGACAGGCACCCTTCAGGACACCCTCGTAATAAATTTCGAGGGTGCGATGCTCCTTGCCCTGCGGCGGCCCTTCCTTGATAAGCTGCACGGCGTCTAGCTTGGCCCACTGCACCTTCACACGGGCGAAAGCCCGGCGTGCACCTTCGATGCAGACGGACCGCTTGACGACCTCCAGCCGTGGGCAGGCATCCACAAGCTGCCTCACCAGGCCGAAGTAGCTGTTCGAAAGGGCGTCGCTAGGCCACAGCCGGACTATAAGGCCCTTCATGGCCTGTTCGGCCGCCTTGTGCAGCTCGACCAACTGCTTCAGTTGGTCGCTCAGAGGCATCGGGTGTTCGGTCCCAGTATACTGAGACCAGAACAGCTTCTCCGTTGAGCTTCCCTCCTCGGCCTGGTAAAACTGTGCGGCATCCAACACGCTGCAGGGCAAATCTACGAATGCTCCTGGATAGCTCCGAATTCGGGTAAGTAATCGGTAATTTACTTTTACATGCTTGCTCTGCATATAGAATGCCTTACCCACCACTATCTTCTTCATTGCGTCGATCTCCTGGAGGGCCTTTTGGGCTTCGGCCTTGGCACTTTTTGCGCTCTCAAGGGTCGCGGCAAGCTCAGACTCTCGCGTCTTCAAGTCAAGCTCCAACGCCTCGTGCTTCGTCACGAGAGCCTGGAGCTCTTGCTGCACCTCGCCCACCCGAGCCTCTTGCTTTTCTCGCTCGGTGCGCTCCTTGGCCACTTTATCTTCAGCCTCGGACAGTGCTTGCTTTAGGGTCGCCACTTCGGTCGTGGCCCCTGGCAAATTCATGATGATCTTGTCATTTTGCAATCGCACTCTTTTTATACATATCCACAGACTAGGTAGTACTTACCTTTGTTCTCCTCGAGCTGCCTCTTGGCAAGGCCGAGCTCGTCTTGGGACCCTTTAAGGTCCTGCTTCAGTATGGCGACCTCCGCAGTTAGTGCGGCGGACGCCAGTAGCGAAGCCTGTATACGCATATTGACATACTCATATTAGACTCCTGCGATATTGTTTGATCCTCTGTTCGGATTTTCTTTGTGAACACCGAACAGAGCATCAGGGGCTATTGTCTATGCGGTAATATTTTCCTATATTTTAAACACTTACCTCAAAGCCTGTTAGAAGGCTGGCACAGGCTTCAGTCAATCCGCTCTTGGTGGACTGAACCTTCTGGATCACCGCACTCATGATAGTGCGGTGCTCCTCGTCGATGGAAGCGCTGCGAAGCGCTTCCAGCAGATTGTCCGACGCCTCTGGATGGACAGAGGTCACCGGTACATGCGTCTCGCCCCTCTTAGAAGGAGGCCGCCTGCCCGAGTCCGGAACCACTAGAGGTTCCGGCGCGGTGTTCGGCTGAGGGCCAAACTCGGAGCTCTCAGGGGCCTTGTCCCCTCGGCTCCCGGAGTCCAGGAGGCCGCCTTGAGGCGCCTTCGGGACTGTCTCCCCTCAACCCAGTGCCTCGTGAGACAGCACCTCAGCGTCGTCCACAGGATGAGGGGAGGTGGCGGTCGGGACTGGATCGCTATCCATATCCGACGAGCCCAGGGAGCCGTCCGATGATACATCGATACAGGCTCGGGGCGGCCTACATAATCATATTTCGGCTTTAGGTGAAGTAGTGCGACAAAGGAATACTATCAGTTACTCTGGTATCCGAATACTTACGACTTCCCCGGGGGCTTGGCCCTGGGCAGCCACTCGTCTTCGCCTTCGGCGGCGGTGGTGGAACTGTCCGGAAGGAGAGTCCTTCCCTTCTTGGACCCTTTGCCCCCCCCAGTTGGGGCGGCCTTCCTTTTCTTGTCTCCCCGGACTGGAGGGGGAGCGTCTTCTTCTTCCTCCTCGTCTTCGTGGGAGGAGTGCGCCGAGGAATCCTCGGACAATGAGTCCGATATCACCTGGTGCCGGGAACTCTTTCAAGTTCCCTTGGCCTTCTTGGTCTTCTCTGGCACCTTGTAAGGAGCCGGAGTCAGCATCTCCGTCAGGAGAGCGTCCGCAGTGTCTTCGGGCAGAGGGGCCGGACAGTTAATCTGCCCCGACATCTCCACCCAGTCCTGTCAAAGGCATGGAGCTCAGACCCCGCACATGATTAAGCTAGGGGAAATAAAATATCCCACTGGATGTATAGAACTCACCGAACGTGCTAGGCGCCTTGCGCTTAGCCCGCGGTCCTCGGCAAGAGAGGGAGGGACCTCGGCGCCCTTGAACAACACCCTCCAGACGTCCTTGTGCATCGTATCGAAGAGCTCGCTCAAAGTCTGGTGCTGGGCCGGGTCGAGCTCCCACAAGTTAAAATCCCGTTGTTGACACGGGAGGATCCGGCAGATGAGCATGACCTGGACTATGTTGACAAGCTTGAGCTTCTTGCTTGCCATGCTCCGGATACATTTCTGGAGTCCATCCAGCTCCACCGATGAACCCCGCGACAAGCCCTTCTCTTTCCAGGAAGTGAGTCGTGTAGGGAATCCGGATCGGAACTTAGGGGTAGCCACCCATTTGGCATCACGCGGCTCGATGATGTAGAACCACGCCGATTGCCACCCTTTATGGTCTCCACGAAGTTGCCTTCAAGCCATATAACATTGGGCATCTTGCCCACCATGGCTCCGCCGCATTCTGCTTGTTGGCCGCCCACTACCTTCGGGTTGATATTGAAGGTCTTTAACCATAGGCCGAAGTGGGGACGGATGCGGAGGAAAGCCTCACACACGACGATAAACGCCGAAATGTTGAGGATGAAGTTTGGGGCCAGATCATGGAAGTCCAGCCCATAGTAGAACATGAGACCACGGACGAATGGATGGAGGGGAAACCCCAGTCCACGGAGTTAGTGGTGGAGGAAAACTACCCTCTCGTGAGGTTCAGGGGTAGGAACGATCTGCCCCGCGGCGGGCAGCCGATGCGCGATATTCGCGGCCAAGTATCCAGCTCCACGCAGCTTCTTGATGTGTCCCTCCGTAACGTAGGAAGCCATCCATTTGCCTCCCGCTCCGGACATGATTGGAGAAGGTTGAGGGGAAGGATGTAGGCTTGGGCGTTGGAGCTCGAGTGCGCAAGAGTGGATGAGAAAGGAGGAAGAAGGCGTGAGTAGAAAAAGGTTAAACCTTGTCCCTTTATAAGGGCGGCCGAAACTATGTGCCCCACTAGCCTGGTAAAACTCGCTTATCCCCCAAGCGCCATAATCGATGGCGCGGTTGGGTTACCCACGCCTGTATTGATGAGAATCCTGTGATAAGGGGACACGATCTCTGCTTTGACAAGACGTGTCAAAAAACTGCCTCACGTTATGTGCGGGGCTAGTTAAAGGAAACGGTTCAAATAATCACCGGGCCGTGACGTAATGTCGTGTTGCCAAAATAAGTCAGCAAATTGGATTTGTGGAAATATTATTCTCTCTATGGTGGTATGTGGAACTTATTTTGCAGGGTTGGACACTATCCTTATATTCAAATTCTTCCGTGGTATATTCGGAGGAGGAACCCGCCTTGCAATGCCGAAGACAATACTGCGCGCCGGACTCATCGTCATTGAAAGCCTGGTTCAGGGGCTACTGCGGGAGTCCTAGATTAGGGGGTCTCCGGACAGCCGGACTATCTCCATTGACCGGACTGTTAGACTATGAAGATACAAGATTGAAGACTTCGTCTCGTGTCCGGATGGGACTCTGCTTGGCGTGGAAGGCAAGCTAGGAAATACGGATATGTGTATCTCCTCCGTTGTAACCGACCTTGTGTACCCTAACCTCTCCGGTGTCTATATAAACCAGAGGATTTTAGTCCGTAGGACAACATACAATCATACCATAGGCTAGCTTCTAGGGTTTAGCCTCTCCGATCTCGTGGTAGATCTACTCTTGTACTACCCATATCATCAATATTAATTAAGCATGACGTAGGGTTTTACCTCCATCAAGAGGGCCCGAACCTGCGTAAAACATTGTGTCTCCTGCCTCCTGTTATCATCCGCCTTAGACGCACAGTTCAGGACCCCCTACCCGAGATCCGCCGGTTTTGACACCGACAGTCGTTTTTGTGGGTTTGATCCTTGATGGGTCTATACACATTTTGCGCACTATGTCCTGGTAAAGCAGGTTCAGGCTACTACCGCCATCCATAAGGACTCGAGTGAGGTGAAATCCGTCGATGATTGGGTCTAGGACTAGTGCGGCGAATCCGCCATGATGGATACTAGTGGGGTGGTCCCTGCAATCGAAGGCGATCGGACAGGAGGACCATGGGTTGAACTTTGGGGCGACTGGCTCCAACGCATATACGTCCTTGAGCGCACACTTCCGCTCCCTCTTGGGGATGTGGGTTGCGTATATCATGTTCACCGTCCGCACTTGTGGGGGGAACCTCTTCTGTCCTTCGGTGTTCGGCTGCCGGGGCTCTTCCTCGTCATCGCTATGTGGCCCCTTATGTTTGTTTTCGGCAATTAACTTGCCGACCTCGTTGAATACCCAACAATCCCTATTGGTGTGGTTGGCTGGCTTGTCAGGGGTGCCGTGTATTTGGCATGAGCGATCGAGTATGCGGTCCAAACTGGATGGGCCCGGAGTGCTTCTTTTAAATGGCTTTTTCTGCTGACCGGGTTTAGAGCCTTTGAATCCAGCATTGACTGTCGTATCCTTAGTATTATCGCTGTTAATGCGGCGCTTATGTTTGTTGCGACGTGACCTACCATTGCCATCCTTGGTATTCGAAGTACCACGGTTCTTTGATATGTTATTACTGCGAGCCAGCTAGCTGTCTTCTCCCGCACAAAAGCGGGTCATGAGTGTCGTGAGGGCTAGCCACTCGTCGCGGATGTTGTGTTTAAAAGCTGCTAAGGCCTCTACATCCGGACAATCGACGATTTGATTTTTCTTTGTTAGGAACCGAGTCCAGAATTGCCTGGCCGATTCTTCTGGCTGCTGAATTATGTGGCTCAAGTCATCGGCATCTGGTGGTCGCACATAAGTGCCCTGAAAGTTGTCGAGGAATGCGGCCTCAAGATCTTCCCAACAGCTAATGGACTCTTTTGGCAAGCTGTTAAGCTAGTGCCGCGCTTGTCCTTTGAGCTTTAGTGGGAGGTATTTGATGGCGTGTAAGTAATCACCACGGGCCATGTGGATTTGGAGGAGGAAATCCTCAATCCATACCGCAGGATCTGTTGTGCCGTCATATGATTCTATATTTACGGGTTTGAAACCCTCTGGGATTTGATGATCCATGACTTCGTCTGTGAAGCATAAGGGGTGCGCGGCGCCTCTGTATTGGGCTATATCGCGACGCAGCTCGAATGGGTCTTGCCCGCTGTGTTCGGCCCGGCCAGAGTCACTTTTACTGTATCCGGCGTGACGTTTATTGTCTTGCATAGTGGCGCGCCCTTGTGATCCGTAGATCGATCTTGCATGTTTTGCTTTGTCCTCCAATACGTCTCACAGGTCTGGCGTATTTCCCCATGCCTTTTTATTTGAATGGCGTCGGGGTGCAGGCTGAGTTTTTGGCTGGAATGCCTCTCTATCGCGGCCACGAGGTGGCCGATCAGCCGCGTCATACGCTTCTTCCTCCAGTCGAGGTAGCAACCTGCATTTTGGGTAACTCTTGCAGGGGCGCTCGAGTTTATATTCCTCGGCCGCGAGGACTTCAGTCCATCTGTCAGCTAGCAGATCTTGATCAGCTTGAAGCTGCTGCTGCTTTTTCTTAAGGCTATTTTCCGTGACTATAAGCCGGCGCTTGAAGTGCTCTTGTTCGACGGGATCCTTTGGCACGGCGAATTCGTCATCGCGGAGGCTTGCCTCGTCTTCGGAGGGGGGCATGTAATTATCATCCTCCGCCTCTCCATCTGCCGCTCTCTCAGGAGGGCTAGTTCCTCTATCCTCCTGCTCTAAATTTTGCTGGAGGGGATTGTTGTTGTCTTCGGCACTATCCGGAGTGTTATTATCTCCTGTGCCGGTATCACCATTTTTGCTTTAGCGGGACTTAGAGCGGCGCCGCTGAAGTCGGCGCTTGGGTTGCTTCTTGGAGGGGTCATCCTCCGCTATCTCGTCGCCATTGCCTTCTTTGGGTGTGTCCACCATGTATATATCGTATGATGAGGTGGCTGTCCAGTGCCCTTTGGGCAGTGGTTCCTCTTCGTCTCCCGCATCGTCGTCCAAACCGTTGATGTCTTCGGAGTCGAAGTCGAGCATGTCGGTTAAGTCGTCGACAGTGGCTACTAAGTGGGTGGTGGGTGGGCAGCAAATTTCTTCGTCGTCCACATCCCAATCCTGCCGGACATAGTTCGGCCAGGATCCTCCTGACAAGGAGAGAGACCTTAATGAGTTCACTATGTCGCCAAAGGGTGAGTTCTGAAAAATATCCATGGAGGTAAACTCCATGATTGGCGCCCAATCGGATTCGCTAGGAACGGGCGCAGGCGGTTCAGAGTCCGTGGCCGGAGAAGGGTCCGAGAGTCTGACAACACGGCTCTCGCGCAAGGTAAGGTCGATGTTCGGCTCGATCGCCGCTGAGTGTAAGGCCTACGTGGTGGGGTCCATCCACCCGTCCATGGACAGCGCAACTGGCTCCAACTTGAGGGTCGGAGCGGCTGCCGGTGCGATCTCCTGAACACTGTCTGATGGTAGAGCTAAATCGTACTCATCGTGACCACATGACGCACAAGACAGAGGCTCGAATCCGTCGAAGATCAAGTCTCCGCGGATATCGGCTGTGTAGTTTAAGCTTCCAAACCTGACCTGGCGGCCAGGGGCGTAACTTTCGATCTGCTCCAGATGGCCAAGCGAGTTGGCCCGCAGTGCGAAGCCACCGAACACAAAGATCTGTCCGGGGAGAAAAGTCTCACCCTGGACTGCATCGCTATCGATGATCGTAGGAGCCATCAAGCCTAACGGCGACGACACAGAGGAACTCTCAATGAAAGCACCAATGTCGGTGTCAAAACCGGTGGATCTCAGGTAGGGGGTCCCGAACTGTGCGTCTAAGGCGGATGATAATAGGATGTAGGGGACATGATCTTTTACCCAGGTTCAGGCCCTCTTGATGGAGGTAAAACCCTATGTCCTACTTGATTTATTCTTGATGATACGAGTGTTACAAGAGTTGATCTACCACGAGATCGAAGAGGCTAAACCCTAGAAGCTAGCCTATGGTATGATTGTATGTTGTCCTACGGACCAAAACCCTCCGATTTATATAGACACCGGAGGGGGCTAGGGTTACACAAGGTCGGTTACAAAGGGGGAGATACACATATCCGTATTGCCTAGCTTGCCTTCCACGCCAAGTAGAGTCTCATCCGGACACGAGACGAAGTCTTCAATCTTATATCTTCATAGTCTAATAGTCCGGCCAAAGGATATAGTCCGGCTGTCCGGAGACCCCCTAATCCAGGACTCCCTCAATCGTCATCACCATCAATCCTCTCATCGGGAGGGGGTCAATCTGCATCAACATATTCACTAGCACCATCTCATCTCAAACCCTATTTCATCTCTTGTATCCAATCTTTGTCTCAAAACCTCAGATTGGTACCTGTGGGTTGCTAGTAGTGTTGATTACTCCTTGTAGTTGATGCTAGTTAGTCTATTTGGTGGAAGATCATATGTTCAGATCCTTTATGCATATTAATACCCCTCTAATTATGAACATGAATATGATTTGTGAGTAGTTACGTTTGTTCCTGAGGACATGGGAGAAGTCTTGCTATAAGTAGTCATGTGAATTTGGTATTCGTTCGATATTTTGATGAGATGTATGTTGTCTCTCCTCTAGTGGTGTCATGTGAACATCGACTACATAACACTTCACCATTATTTAGGCCTAGGGGAAGGCATTGGGAAGTAATAAGTAGATGATGGGTTGCTAGAGTGACAGAAGCTTAAACCCTAGTTTATGCGTTGCTTCGTAAGGGGCTGATTTGGATTCATATTTCATGCTATGGTTAGGTTTACCTTAATATTTCTTTTGTAGTTGCGGATGCTTGCAAGAGGGTTAATCATAAGTGGCATGCTTTTCCAAGGAAGGGCAGTACCCAAGCACCGGTCCACCCATATATCAAACTATCAAAGTAACGAACGCGAATCATATGAGCGTGATGAAAACTAGCTTGACGATAATTCCCATGTGTCCTCGGGAGCGCTTTCCTTTATGTAAGAGTTTGTCCAGGCTTGTCCTTTGCTACAAAAAGGATTGGGCCACCTTGCTGCACCTTGTTTACTTTTGTTACTTGTTACCCGTTACAAATTACCTTATCACAAAACTATCTGTTACCGATAATTTCAGTGCTTGCAGAGAATACCTTACTGAAAACCGCTTGTCATTTCCTTTTGCTTCTCGTTGGGTTCGACACTCTTACTCATCGAAAGGACTACGATAGATCCCCTATAATTGTGGGTCATCAAGACGCTTTTCTGGCGCCGTTGCCGGGGAGTGAAGCGCCTTTGGTAAGTGGAATTTGGTAAGGAAAAATTTATATGGTGTGCTGAAATTTACTGTCACTTGTTACTATGGAAAGTAATCCTTTGAGGGGCTTGTTCGGGGTATCTTCTAAAGGAAATATGCCCTAGAGGCAATAATAAAGTTGTTATTTGTATTTCCTTATATCATGATAAATGTTTATTATTCATGCTAGAATTGCATTAAGCAGAAACTTAATACATGTGTGAATACATAGACAAACAAATTGTCACTAGTATGCCTCTACTTGACTAGCTCATTGAATCAATGATGCTTATGTTTCCTAACAATATACATGAGTTTATATTTTATTAACAGAATCACATCATTAGAGAATGATTTGACTGACTTGACCCATCCGTTAGCTTAGCACGATGATCGTTTAGTTTGTTGCTATTGCTTTCTTCATGACTTATACATGTTACTATGACTATGAGATTATGCAACTCCTGAATACCGGAGGAACACTTTGTGTGCTACCAAACGTCACAACGTAACTGGGTGATTATAAAGGTGCTCTACAGGTGTCTCCGATGGTACTTATTGAGTTGGCATAGATCAAGATTAGGATTTGTCACTCCGATTGTCGGGGAGGTATCTCTTGGCCCTCGCGGTAATGCACATCACTTTAAGCCTTGCAAGCAATGCAACTAATGAGTTAGTTGCAGGATGATGTATTACGGAACGAGTAAAGAGACTTGCCGGTAACGACATTGAACTAGGTTATTGAGATACCGACGATCAAATCTCGGGCAAGTAACATACCGATGACAAAGGGAACAATGTATGTTGTTATGCGGTTTGACCGATAAAGATCTTCGTAGAATATGTAGGAGCCAATATGAGCATCCAGGTTCTGCTATTGGTTATTGAACGGAGACGAGTCTCGGTCATGTCTACATAGTTCTCGAACCCGTAGGGTCCGCACGCTTAACGTTCGGTGACGATCGGAAATATGAGTTTATGTGTTCTGATGTACCGAAGGTAGTTCAGAGTCCCGGATGAGATCGGGGACATTACAAGGAGTCTCGAAATGGTCGAGACGTAAAGATCGATACATTGGATGACTATATTCGGACATTGAAAGGTTCTGAGTGATTCGGGTATTTTTCGGAGTACCGGAGAGTTACGGGAATCCGCTGGGGAGTATATGGGCCTTATTGGGCTTTAGGGGAAAGAGAGAGGGGAGGCTGCGTGCCCCCCAAGGCTTAGTCCGAATTGGACTAGGGGGAGGGGCGGCGCCCCCTCCTTGCTTCTCTTCTCTTTTCCCTTTCCTTCCCTCCTACTCCTACTACATGGAAGGGGGGAATCCTACTCCCGGTGGGAGTAGGACTCCCCAGGGCGCGCCATAGTAGAGGGCCGGCCCTCCCCCTCCTCCACTCCTTTATATACGGGGAGGGAGTGATACGTCTCCAACGTATCTATAATCTTTGATTGTACCATGCTATTATATTATCTGTTTTGGATGTTTATGGGCTTTATTATACACTTTTATATTATTTTGGGACTAACCTATTAACCGGAGGCCCAGCCCAAATTGCTGTTTTCTTGCCTATTTCAGTGTTTCGAAGAAAAGGAATATCAAACGGAGTCCAAACAGAATGAAACCTTCAAGAGAGTTATTTTTGGAACGGAAGCAATCCAGGAGACTTGGAGTAGATGTCAGGGAAGCTTCGAGGTGGCCACGAGGCAGGGAGGCGCTTGCCCCTGGGTGCGCCCCCACCCTCGTGGGCCCCTCGTGGCTCCCCTGATCGACTTCTTTCGCATATATATATATGTCCATATACCCTAAAAACATCGGAGAACAAAATAGATCGAGAGTTCCGCTGCCAGAAGCCTCTGTAGCCACCGAAAACCAATCTAGACCCGTTCCGGCACCCTGTCGGAGGGGGGGAATCCCTCTCTGGTGGCCATCTTCATCATCCTAGCGCTCTCCATGACGAGGAGGGAGTAGTTCACCCTCGGGGCTGAGGGTATGTACCAGTAGCTATGTGTTTGATCTCTCTCTCTCTCTCTCGTGTTCTTGAGGTGATACGATCTTGATGTATCGCGAGCTTTGCTATTATAGTTGGATCTTATGATGTTTCTCCCCCTCTACTCTCTTGTGATGAATTGAGTTTTCCCTTTGAAGTTATCTTATCGGATTGAGTCTTTAAGGATTTGAGAACACTTGATGTATGTCTTGCACGTGCTTATCTGTGGTGACAATGGGATATCATGTGATCCACTTGATGTATGTTTTGGTGATCAACTTGTGAGTTCCGTGACCTCGTGAACTTATGCATACGGGCTGGCACACGTTTTCGTCTTGAATCTCTGGTAGAAACTTTGGGGCACTCTTTGAAGTTCTTTGTGTTGGTTGAATAGATGAATCTGAGATTGTGTGATGCATATCGTATAATCATACCCACAGATACTTGAGGTGATTGGAGTATCTAGGTGAACTTAGGGTTTTGGTTGATTTGTGTCTTAAGGTGTTATTCTAGTATGAACTCTATGATAGATCGAATGGAAAGAATAGCTTCGTGTTATTTTACTACGGACTCTTGAATAGATCGATTAGAAAGGATAACTTTGAGGTGGTTTCGTACCCTACCATAATCTCTTCGTTTGTTCTCCGCTATTAGTGACTTTTGAGTGACCCTTTGTTGCATATTGCGGGATAGTTATATGACCCAATTATGTTATTATTGTTGATAGAACTTGCACTAGTGAAAGTATGAACCCTAGGCCTTGTTTCCTAGCATTGCAACACCGTTTGTGCTCACTTTTACCACTTGCTACCTTGCTGTTTTTATATTTTTAGATTACAAAACCATTATCTACTATCCATATTGCACTTGTATCACCATCTCTTCACCAAACTAGTGCACCTATACAATTTACCATTGTATTGGGTATGTTAGGGACACAAGAGACTCTTTGTTATTTGGTTGCAGGGTTGCTTAAGAGAGACCATCTTCATCCTATGCCTCCCACAGATTGATAAACCTTAGGTCATCCACTTGAGGGAAATTTGCTACTGTCCTACAAACCTCTGCACTTGGAGGCCCAACAACGTCTACAAGAAGAAGGTTGTGTAGTAGACATCAAGCTCTGTTCTGGCGCCGTTGCCAGGGAGGTTAGCGCTTGAAGGTATATCTTTAGATCTTGCAGTCAAATCTTTTTGTTTCTTGTTTTAGCACTAGTTTAGTTTATAAAAGAAAACTACAAAAAATGGAATTGAGTTTGCCTCATACGCTTCATCTTTTTAATATCTTTCGTGAGAATGATGGAAAGGAAAATTGTGCTCAAATGCTAGAAGAAGAAGTTTATAAAATGTTTGGCACTAAATCTTTGAATGATGAGCATGATTGCAATGTTGTTAGTATGAACTCCTTGAATATCCATAGTACTAATGATGATTGCACCAGTCTTGATGGAAATGTCTCTTATAAGCATGTCAATTTTTGTGGAATATATAGAGCCTGCAAGTAGACACCAATTAGGGAAAATAGATTTTTGCAAGAGGCATAAGTATTTGGAAACTAAATGATTGCAAGAGAGGCTAAATGTTTGTGCTGAAAATTTAAAATTTCTTCACCATACTTGTGAACTTTGCAATGAACATGGTCATTTAAATCTCCGATGCAAATTGTTCCATGATCGTATCGTGTCCAAAAATTGTGATGATTTGATTTCCGTTGCACATCATAATGAACTTAGTTTGCTTTTGGGTTATGAAGAAATGAAACGTATTACTAAGCATATTCCAGAATATAACCTTGAGAAATTCCCCAATATTGATCTAGAAGAAATTTTTATGTACTGTGTGGTGAATTGCATTGAAAATCCTTATATTGCCAATTACATAAAGAAAAGAAAACAAATAGAGGATGAAGAGAATACTAATTAAAGGGAAGATGCTTCCCAATATCCTCCTATTATTTCTTATGATGAATCAGGTAACGAGGAGGAGCCTTCTATTCAACCAATCTCATCAATAAAGTGCTCCAAAAAGAGGAATAAACCCACACATAATGTGAAGAAGAAAAATAAAAGACGGAGAAGCACAGGTAAAAAGGCATCCCTCCCAAATGATGTTGCTTCTATTACTCATTGTGATGATGATAATTGCTATACTACTATTGGTGCTATCTGATAACCCACAAGTATAGGGGATCGCAACAGTTTTCGAGGGTAGAGTATTCAACCCAAATTTATTGATTCGACACAAGGGGAGCCAAAGAATATTCTCAAGTATTAGCAGCTGAGTTGTCAATTCAAGCACACATGGAAACTTAATATCTGCATCAAAGTGTTAAGTAGAAAAGTAATATGATAGTAGTGATAATGGTAGAAAAAGGTGACAGTAGTAAAAGTAATATTTTTGGTATTTTGTAGTGATGATAGCAATAGCAACGGAAAAGTAAATAAGCGAAGAACAATATATGGAAAGATCGTAGGCAATGGATCGGTGATGGAGAATTATGCCGGATGCGGTTCATCATGTAACAGTCATAACCTAGGGTGACAAAAAACTAGCTCCAGTTCATTGATATAATGTAGGCATGTATTCCGAACATAGTCATACGTGCTTATGGAAAAGAACTTATATCACATCTTTTGTCCTACCCTTCCATGGCAACGGGGTCCTTACGGAAACTAAGGGATTTTAAGGCCCCCTTTTAATAGAGAACTGGAACAAAGCATTAACACATAGTGAATACATGAACTCCTCAACCTACGGTCATCACGGGTAAGTATCCCGATTATTGTCACTTCGGGGTTAACGGATCATAACACATAATAGGTGACTATAGACTTGCAATATAGGATCAAGAACACTCATATATTGATGAAAACATAATAGGTTCAGATCTGAAATCATGGCACTCGGGCCCTAGTGACAAGCATTAAGCATAGCAAAGTCATAGCAACATCAATATCAGAACATAGTGGACACTAGGGATCAAATCCTAATAGAACTAACTCGATTACATGATAGATCCCATCCAACCCATCACCGTCCAGAAAGCCTACGATGGAATTACTCACGCACGGCGGTGAGCATCATGAAATTAGTGATGGAGGATGGTTGATGATGACGATGATGATGGATTCCCCTCTCTGAATCCCCGAACGGACTCCAGATCAGCCCTCCCGAGAGGTTTTAGGGCTTGGCGGCGGCTCCGTATCGTAAAACGCGATGATTTCTTCTCTAATTTTTTTCTCATCGAAACTCAACATATGGAGGTGGAGTTGGAGTCAGAGAGGCAATACGGGGCCCACGAGGTAGGGGGCGCGCCCCCACCCTCGGGGAGAGACGGTGGGCCCCTGGCCTTCATCTTTGGCAGGTATTTTTCTTATTTTCTAAAAAGTGGCTCCGTGAAGTTTCAGGTCATTCCGAGAATGTTTGCTCCTGCACATAAATAACACCATGGTAATTCTGCTAAAAACACGCCAGTCCGGGTTAGTTCCATTCAAATCATGCATGTTAGAGTCCAAAACAAGGGCATAAGTGTTTGGAGAAGTAGATACATTGGAGATGTATCAACTCCCCCAAGCTTAAACCTTTGCTTGTCCTCAAGCAATTCAGTTGACAAACTGAAAGTGATAAAGAAAAACTTTTACAAACTCTGTTTGCTCTTGTTGTTGTAAATATGTAAAGCCAGCATTCAAGTTTTCAGCAAAGATTATAACTAACCACATTTGCAATAACACATAGGTCTCGAGTTTACTCATATCAATAGCATAATCAACTAGCAAGCAATAATAATAAATCTCGGATGACAACACTTTCTCAAAACAATCATAATATGATAGAACAAGATGGTATCTCACTAGCCCTTTCTGAGACCGCAAAACATAAATGCAGAGCACCTTTAAAGACCAAGGACTGACTAGACATTGTAATTCATGGTAAAAGAGATCCAGTCAAGTCATACTCAATGTAAACTAACTATAATGAATGCAAATGACAGTGGTGCTCTCCAACTGGTGCTTTTTAATAAGAGGATATGACTCAGCATAAAAGTAAATAGATAGGCCCTTCGCAGAGGGAAGCAGGGATTTGTAGAGGTGCCAGAGCTCGGTTTTGAAACAGAGGTGAATATATTTTCAGAGGTATACTTACATTGTCAACATAACAACCAAGAGATGGCGATATCTTCCATGCTACACACATTATAGGTGGTTCCCAAACAGAATGGTAAAGTTTATACTCCCCCTTCCACCACAAGCATCAATCCATGGCTTGCTCGAAACAACGAGTGCCTCCAACTAAGAGTCCCAGGGGGATTTTTGTTTGCAATTATTTTGATTTAGTTTGCATAAAGCATGGGACTGGGCATCCCGGTGACCAGCCATTTATCTCGTGAGTGAGGAGCGGAGTCCACTCCTCTTGAGAATAACCCGCCTAACATGGAAGATACAGACAGCCCTAGTTGATACATGAGCTATTCGAGCATACAAAATAGGATACTTATTTGAAGGTTTAGAGTTTGGCACATACAAATTTACTTGGAACGGCAAGTAGATACCGTATATAGGTAGGTATAGTGGACTCATGTGGAATAACTTTGGGGTTTAAGGGATTGGATGCACAAGTAGTATTCCCGCTTAGTATAGGTGAAGGCTAGCAAAATACTAGGAAGCGACCAGCTAGAGAGCAACAACAGTCATGAACACGTATTAAAATTAATCAACATTGAATGCAAGCATGAGTAGGATATAATCCACTATGAACATAAATATCGTGAAGGCTATGTTGATTTTGTTTCAACTGAATGCGTGAACATGTGCCAAGTCAAGTCACTTAAATCATTTAGAGGAGGATACCACCCTCTCATACCACATCATAACCATTTTAATAGCATGTTGGCACGCAAGGTAAACCATTATAACTCATAGCTAATCAAGCATGGCACCAGAAACTATGATCTCTAGTTTTCATTGCAAACATGTTTATTCATAATAGGCTGAATCAGGAATGATGAACTAACCATATTTACAAAAACAAAAGAGGTCGAGTTCATACCAGCTTTTCTCATCTCAGCCAGTCCATCATATATAATCATAATTGCCTTTCACTTGCACGACCGAACGATGTGAATAATAATAATAGTGCACGTGCATTGGACTAAGCTGGAACCTGCAAGCATTCAATAAACAGGAGAAGACAAGGCAATATGGGCTCTGGGGGAGTCCTGGATTAGGGGGTCTCCGGACAGCCGGACTATCTCCATTGGCCGGACTGTTAGACTATGAAGATACAAGATTGAAGACTTCGTCTCGTGTCCGAATGGGACTCTACTTGGCGTGGAAGGCAAGCTAGGCAATGCGGATATGGATATCTCCTCCTTTGTAACCGACCTTATGTAACCCTAACCCTCTCCGGTGTCTATATAAACCGAAGGGTTTTAGTCCCTAGGACAACAACCACAACATACAATCATACCATAGGCTAGCTTCTAGGGTTTAGCCTCTCCGATCTCGTGGTAGATCTACTCTTGTACTACCCATATCATCAATATTAATCAAGCAGGACGTAGGGTTTTACCTCCATCAAGAGGGACAGAACCTGGGTAAAACTTCGTGTCCCTTGCCTCCTGTTACCATCCGGCCTAGACGCACAGTTCGGGACCCCCTACCTGAGATTCGCCGGTTTTGACACCGACATTGGTGCTTTCATTGAGAGTTCCTCTGTGTCGTCGCCGTTAGGCTTGATGGCTCCTACTAACATCCATAGCGATGCGGTCCAGGGTGAGACTTTTCTCCCCGGACAGATCTTCGTATTTGGCGGCTTTGCACTGCGGGCTAATTCGCTTGGCCATCTAGAGCAGATTGAAAGCTACGCCCTGGCCATCAGGTCAGATTTGGAAGTTTGAACTTCACGGCCGACATCCGGGAGACTTGATCTTTGACGGATTCGAACCACAGCCGGGAGCGCCGCACTGTCACGATGGGTATGACCTAGCTCTGCCGCCGAACAGTACCCCAGAGGCCGCGCCCGCATCAGCTCCGACCCTTAGCTCGGAGCCAACTGCGCCAATCGAGGACGGGTGGTTAGACACCGCCTCAGGGGCTATAGTCTCAACGGCGATTGAGCCGAACACCAGCCTAATCCTCTGCGCAGCCCGTGACTCCAAGGTGCCGGACTCTTTTTTGGACTCCGAACTGCCTGCGCCCCTGCCAATCGAATCCGATTGGGTACCGATCATGGAATTCACCTCCGTGGATATCTTTCAGCACTCGCCCTTCGGCGACATTCTGAATTCACTAAGGTCTCTCTCTTTGTCAGGAGAGCCCTGGCTAGATTATGGCCAACAGGATTGGGATGCAGACGATGAAGAAATTCGCGGCCCACCCACCACCCACTTCGTAGCCACTATCGACGATTTAACCAACATGCTTGACTTCGACTCCGAAGACATCGACAGTATGGACGACGATGTAGGAGACGAACATGAACTAGCGCCTATAGGGCACTGGAAAGCCACCTCGTCATATGACATATACATGGTCGATACACCCAACGAAGGCAATGGCGACGAGATAGCGGAGGATGACCCCTCCAAGAAGCAACCCAAGCGCCGACGTCAGCGGCGCCGCTCTAAGTCTAAGTCCCGCAAAAGCAAAAGTGGTGATACCGGCACAGGAGATAATAACACTCCGGATAGTGCCGAAGACAACAACAATCCCCTCCAGCAAGATTTAGAGCAGGAGGATGAAGGAGCCAGCTCTCCTGAGAGAGCGGCAGACAGAGAGGAGGAGGACGACAATTACATGCCCCCCTCCGAAGACGAGGCAAGCCTCGGCAACGGTGAATTTGCCGTACCAGAGGATCCCGTCAAACAAGAGCGCTTCAAGCGCCGGCTTACGACCACGGCAAATAGCCTGAAGAAAAAGCAGCAGCAGCTTCAAGATGAGCAAGATCTGCTAGCGGACAGATGGACTGAAGTCCTCGCTGCCGAGGAATATAAACTCGAGCGCCCCTCCAAGAATTACCCAAAGTGCAGGTTACTACCCCGACTAGAGGAAGAAGCGTATGATACGGCTGATCGGCCACCTCGTGGCCGCGATAGAGAGGCACTCCAGCCAAAAGCTCAGCCTCCACCCCGACGCCATTCAAATAAAAAGGCATGGGGAGATACGCCAGACCTGCGAGACATATTGGAGGACAAAGCGAAGCATGCAAGATCGATCAACGGATCACGACAGCGCACCACTCTGCGAGACGATAAACGTCACGCCGGATACAGTAAAAGTAAATCCGGCCGGGCCGAACACAGCGGGCAAGACCCATTCGAGCTGCGCCGCGATATAGCCCAACACAGAGGCACCGCACACCCCTTATGCTTCACAGACGAAGTAATGGAACATCAATTCCCAGAAGGTTTCAAACCTGTAAATATTGAATCATACGACGGCACAACAGATCCCGCAGTATGGATTGAGGATTTCCTCCTCCACATGCACATCGCCCGCAGTGATGACTTACACACCATCAAATACCTCCCACTAAAGCTCAAAGGACCAGCACGGCATTGGCTTAATAGCTTGCTAGCGGACTCCATTAGCTGTTGGGAAGATCTGGAAGCCGCATTCCTCGACAACTTTCAGGGCACTTATGTGCGACCACCAGACGCCGATGACTTGAGCCACACAATTCAGCAGCCAGAAGAGTCGGCCAGGCAATTTTGGACTCGGTTTCTTACAAAGAAAAATCAAATCGTCGACTGTCCGGATGCGGAGGCCTTAGTGGCTTTCAAGCACAACATCCGAGACGAGTGGCTAGCCCGGCACCTTGGTCAGGAAAAGCCGAAATCTATGGCAGCTCTCATGACGCTCATGACCCTCTTTTGTGCGGGAGAAGACAGCTGGCTGGCTTGTAGTAATAACATATCAAAGAACCATGGTACCTCAGATACCATGGACGGCAATAGCAGGTCACGTCACAACAAACATAAGCGCCGCATTAACAGCAAAAATACTGAGGATACGGCAGTCAATGCCGGATACAAAGGCTCTAAACCCGGTCAGCGGAAAAAGCCATTCAAACGAAGTATGCCGGGTCTGTCCAGCTTGGACCGTATACTCGATCACTCGTGTCAAATACATGGCACCCCAGACAAGCCAGCCAATCACACTGAGGGAGTCCTGGATTAGGGGGTGTTCGGATAGCCGGACTATACCTTCAGCCAGACTCCTGGACTATGAAGATACAAGATTGAAGACTTCGTCCCGTGTCCGGAAGGGACTTTCCTTGGCGTGGAAGGCAAGCTTGGCGATACGGATATGTAGATCTCCTACCATCGTAACCGACTTTGTGTAACCCTAACCCTCTCCGGTGTCTATATAAACCAGAGGGTTTTAGTCCGTAGGACAACATACAGAACAACAATCATACCATAGGCTAGCTTCTAGGGTTTAGCCTCTCCGATCTCGTGGTAGATCTACTCTTGTACTACCCATATCATCAATATTAATCAAGCAGGACGTAGGGTTTTACCTCCATCAAGAGGGCCCGAACCTGGGTAAAACTTCGTGTCCCTTGCCTCCTGTTACCATCCGGCCTAGACGCACAGTTCGGGACCCCCTACCTGAGATTCGCTGGTTTTGACACCGACATTGGTGCTTTCATTGAGAGTTCTTCTGTGTCGTCGCCGTTAGGCTTGATGGCTCCTACGATCATCAATAGCGATGTAGTCCAGGGTGAAACCTTCCTCCCCGGACAGATCTTCGTCTTCGGCGGCTTCGCACTGCGGGCCAATTCACTTGGCCATCTGGAGCAGATCGAAAGCTATGCCCCTGGCCGTCAGGTCAGATTTGGAAGTTTAAACTACACGGTTGACATCCGCGGGGACTTGATCTTCGACGGATTTGAGCCACTGCCGAGCACGCCGCACTGTCACAACGAGCATGATATAGCTCTGTCGTCGAACAGTGCCCTGGAGGCCGCACCTGCCCTTGAGCCAACTGCGCCGATCGAGGATGGGTGGTTGGACGCCGCCTCGGGGGCTGCGGTCCCAATAGCGATCGAGCCGAACACCAGCTCTGCACTCCACGAGACTCATGACTCCAAGGAGCCGGACTCCTCTCCGGGCTCCGAACCCTCCGCGCCCCTGCCGATCGAATCCGATTGGGCGCCGATCATGGAGTTCACTGCTGCAGACATCTTTCAGCACTCGCCCTTCGGCGATATTCTGAAGACACTAAAGTCTCTCTCTTTATCAGGAGAACCCTGGCCGGACTACGGTCAGCAAGGTTGGGATACGAACGATGAAGAAATTCAAAACCCACCCACCACCCACTTCGTAGCCACTGTCGACGACTTAACCGACATGCTCGACTTCGACTCCAAAGACATCGACGGTATGGAGGCCGATGCAGGAGACGATGAAGAACCAGCGCCTATTGGGCCCTGGAGAGCCACCTCGTCATATGACATATACATGGTGGACACCCCAAAAGAAGGAGATGGCGATGGAACAGTGGAGGATGACCCCTCCAAGAAACAGCCTAAGCACCAGCGTCAGCGGCGCCGCTCAAAATCCTGCCAAAACAAATACGGTGATTCCAGCACGGGAGATAATAATACTCCGGAGAGTGCCGAAGAAAACCCCCTCCAGCAAGATTCAGCACAGGAGGATGGAGAAGTCAGCCCTCATGAGAGAGCGGCAGACAGAGAGGTCGAGGACAATAATTGTATACCTCCCTCCGAAGACGAGGCAAGCCTCGACGATGATGAATTCGTCATGCTAGAGGATCCCGTCGAACAAGAGCGTTTTCAACGCAGGCTTATGGCCACGGCAAGAAGCCTCAAGAAAAAACAGCAACAGCTTAGAGCTGATCAAGATTTGCTAGTCGACAGATGGACTAAAGTCCTTGCGGCCGAAGAGCATAAACTCGAACGCCCCTCCAAGAGCTACCCAAAGCGCAGATTGCAACCCCGATTAGAGGAGGAAGCACTTCATACGGCCGACCGGCCACCTCGTGGCCGCGACAGAGAGGCCTCTCGGCCCTCCACTCAAGCCGCACCCCGTACCAAGGCACGATAAAATGCGCCTGACCTGCGAGATATGTTGGAGGACAACGCAAGGCAAACAAGATCGATGTACGGATCGTGTGGGCGCCCCATGACTCGAGACGGTAACCGTCACGCCGGACACAAATCCGGTAGGGCCGAACACAGTAGACAAAGCTCATTGGAGCTACGTCGTGATATAGCCCAGTACAGAGGCGCCACACACCCACTATGCTTCACAGACGAAGTAATGGATCATCAAATCCCCGAGGGTTTCAAACCCGTAAACATCGAATCATATGATGGCACAACGGATCTTGCGGTATGGATCGAGGATTATCTCCTTCATATCCACATGGCCCGCGGTGATGATTGCCACGCCATCAAATACCTCCCACTCAAGCTTAAAGGACCGGCTCGGCATTGGCTTAACAGCTTGCCAACAGGATCAATCAGTTGTTGGGAGGACCTGGAAGCCGCATTCCTCGACAATTTCCAGGGCACTTATGTGCGACCACCAGACGCTGATGACCTAAGCCACGTAATTCAGCAGCCAGAAGAATCGGCCAGGCAATTTTGGACACGGTTCCTAACAAAGAAAAACCAAATAGTCGACTGTCCGGACGCAGAGGCCCTAGCAGCCTTCAAGCACAATATCCGTGACGAGTGGCTTGCCCGGCACCTTGGACAGGAAAAACCGAAATCTATTGCAGCACTCACGACACTCATGACCCGCTTTTGCGTGGGAGAAGACAACTGGCTTGCTCGTAGCAATAATATGACCAAGAACCCTGGTAATTCGGATACTAGGGACAGTAGTGGCAGGTCACGTCACAACAAGCAGAGGCGCCGCATTAACGGCGACAATGCTGAGGATACGTCAGTTAATGCCGGATTCAAAGGCTATAAATCCGGTCAGCGGAAAAAGCCATTCAAAAGGAATCCTAGGGGCCCGTCTAGTTTGGACCGAATACTTGACCGCTTGTGCCAAATACATGGCACCCCCGAAAAGCCGGCCAATCACACCAACAGGGATTGTTGGGTGTTCAAGCAGGCTGGCAAGTTAGGTGCCGAAAATAAAGACAAGGGGCTGCATAGCAATGATGACGAAGAGCCCCGGCCGCCGAACAACAGTGGACAGAAGGGTTTTCCCCCACAAGTGCGGACGGTGAACATGATATACGCAACCCACATCCCCAAGAGGGAGCGGAAGCGCGCGTTAAGGGACGTATACGCGGTAGAGCCAGTCGCCCTAAAGTTCAACCCATGGTCCTCCTGCCCGATCACCTTTGATCAAAGGGACCATCCCACTAGCACCCGCCATGGCGGATTTGCTGCATTGGTTCTAGACCCAATTATTGACGGATTTCATCTCACTAGAGTCCTTATGGACGGCGGCAGCAGCCTGAACCTGCTTTACCAGGATACAGTGCGGAAAATGGGCATAGATCCCTCGAGGATTAAGCCCACCAAAACGACCTTCAAAGGCGTAATACCAGGTGTAGAGGCCAGCTATACAGGCTTAGTCACACTTGAAGTGGTCTTCGGATCTCCGGATAATTTCCGAAGCGAGGAGTTAATCTTCGACATAGTCCCATTCCGCAGTGGCTATCACGCACTGCTCGGGCGAACCGCATTTGCCAAGTTCAATGCGGTACCGCACTACGCATACCTTAAGCTCAAGATGCCAGGCCCTCGAGGAGTAATTACGGTCAATGGAAACACCGAACGCTCCCTCCGAATGGAGGAGCACACGGCGGCCCTTGCAGCGGAAGTACAAAGCAGCCTCTCCAGGCAGTTCTCTAGTCCGGCCATTAAACGTCCGGACATCGTCAAGTGCGCCCGGAGTAACCTACAACAAGACCGCCTGGCACGTTCCGAGCAGGCGTAGCAATGCGGCCCCAGCCCCAGCCCTCGCAAAAATGCGACACCAGTGCTTCGCGTACATAACTACGCTCTAGAAATACCATGGGCACAGGGGGAGGGGCACCATCATGGCACGCCCGAAACACGGCTTAAACCGCACCAGGGGCTGCCGATTTTTTAATTTTGTCTTACTTTCAGGACTCCATTCTTTGGAAGGCATGTTCGGCAGTTCAATTGCCGCACAAACGATGCAAGAACCAGGGAAGCAGACAAGCCATGCCGCATTACGGAACTCCCAGGTGGTCTCTATCACGAGCAGTATACCTGTTTTGCATACCATTCCGCAGCCTGCCCCTGGAACGGACATGTTAAATAGTCCAACCTTTTTGCTTATCGCATTATTTGTATCGTTCTGCTTTGATTGCACCCCTTTTTAATAAACAATGCATAGCTTTTGTCTATCTTCACATTACTCTTTTTTAAAAATATATGTTCCTTAACGACATGTTGCACCCGTACACTTTGGTATGGTCAAAATACGCCAGGGGCTTTAGTATCCCCCAATATGGTGTGAGAAGTCTGAACACTTTAACAAGTGCGGCACCCCGAACTTATAGCATTATATGCATCGGCTCCGAATCATGTCTTGGGTCAATAGTTGGGTTTGCCCGGCTCCTATATTTTGGTGCCTTACATTCCGCTATATCGGCTAAGGTAGCACTAGGAGAACCACTGCATTGTGCCCCAGTTGAGCTGGGTCGAGCACCTCAGTGGAGAAAGCTAAAACTGACTGTCATGATGAAGCGAGAGCTGGTCGCTGTTCGAGAGGTTTTTTCGAGTCCCTAAAGACTTATGCCGCTTAGAGCGAGGAGTCGGCTCTGTCCGGCCAAGGCGTGGATAGCGCCCCGAACTCGGTCTTCCGAATACCAGGGGCTTCGCCGAAAGTTAAAATTATAGAATTCTATGGCTAAGTGAGAGTGTTCACGCATTATAGTCCGATTGCCTTGTTCGTTGGGCTGAGCGCCTCCCTCGAAGGACCCAAACATGGGAAAAAGAGCGATCAGGTTTATCCCCGAACACCCCTGCACTAGCGGCATGGGGGCAGAAGCCGATGACTCGCCATCTCTCAGAATTTATAAACAGCCGCACCGAAGGTAATATTTTAAATTCCAACAGCATTGCTTAGCGCATATGAACAAGTTTTCAGCGCATAGGACAAAACGAGCGAGTTTTACTCAAAAAATACATCCTTGGAACATTCATCCGCCACAAGGCAGGCACCCTTCAGAACATCCTTATAGTAATTCTCGGTCTTGTGATGCTCTTTCCCCGGCGGTGGCCCGTCCTTCCCAAGCTTCTCAGCATCCATCTTGCCCCAGTGCACCTTAGCACGGGCAAGGGCCCTACGGGCACCTTCAATGCAGACGGGGCGCTTGATGACTTCGAGCCTCGGACAGGCCCCCACCAGCCGCCGCACCAGCCCGAAATAGCTCCCAGGCAGAGCCTCTCCAGGCCACAGCCGAACTATGAGGCCCTTCATGGCCTGTTCGGCCGCCTTGTGGAGCTCGACCAGTTGCTTCAGCTGGTCGCTCAGGGGCATGGGGTGTCCGGCCTCAACGTACTGAGACCAGAACACCTTCTCTGTCGAGCTGCCCTCCTCGGCTCGATAGAATGCGGCGGCATCAGACACACTCCGGGGAAGATCTGCGAACGCTCCTGGAGAGCTCCGGATTCGGGTAAGTAACAAGTAACTCACGTTTATGTGTTTGCTTTGCATAAAGAATGCCTTACCCGCCGCTATCTTTTTAACCTCATCCAACTCCTGGAGGGCCTTCTGGGATTCGGCCTTGGCAGACTTGGCATTTTCAATAGCCGCCGCGAGCTCGGACACTCGCGTCTTTGAGTCAAGCTCCAAACTCTCATGTTTTTTCATGAGAGCCTGGAGCTCTTGCCGCACCTTGCCAACCTGGGCCTCATACTTCTCCCGCTTGGTGCGCTCCGTGGCCACCCTCTTCTCGGCCTCGACCAGCGCTTGCTTAAGGGTCACCACCTCAGACATGGCCCCTACAATAGCCACGATAATCCTGTCATTTTTTGCAATTGCACCTTTTTATATATATATTTAAACAAGGTATTTCTTACCTTCATTGTCCTCGAGCTGCTTCTTGGCACGCCCGAGCTCTTGATCGGACTGCTCGAGGTTCTGCTTTAGTGTGTCCACTTCCGCAGTCAGTGCAGCGGACGCCAGCAAGGAAGCCTGCATACGCATATTGACTCCTTTTTGTTAGACTCCTGCGAATTTTGTTTGATCCTCTATTCGGCTTTTCTTCCCGAACGCCAAACAGAGCATCAGGGGCTACTGTCTATGCAGTAATATTATTTACACATTCTTTACTTACCTCCAAGCCTGTTAAAAGGCTAGTACAAGCTTCAGTCAGTCCGCTCTTGGCGGACTGAACCTTCTGGATCACCGCACTCATAATAGTGCGGTGCTCCTCATCGATGGAGGCGCCTTCGAGCACCTCCAACAGATTGTCCGGTGCCCCTGGTTGGACGGGGGTCACCAGCACAGTGGGCTTGCTCCTCTTGGAAGGAGGTCGCCCGCCGGACTCTGGAACCTTTGAAGGTTCCGGAGCGGTGTCCGGCCTTGAGCCGGACTTGGAGCCCTGGGGGGTTTTATCCCCTTTACTCCTGGAGTCCGGGAGGTCGCCTTGCGGCGCCTCCAGGACCACCTCCTCCTGACTTGGAACCTGTTGAGACAACACTTCGGCGTCGTCCGTAGGGCGGGGGGAGGAAGCCGTCGGAAGCGAATTCACATCCGACGAGTCCAGTGAACCGCTCGACGATGCGTCGAGCCGGTCTTTGGGTGGGCTGCATAATCATATTCGACATAAGGGAAAGCTGTGCAATAAAGGAATACTATGAATTACTATGGTATCCGGATACTTATGATTTCGCCAGGGGCTTGGCCCTGAGCGGCCACTCCTCGCCGCCGTCGTCGGCGTCGGTGGAGTAGTCCAGAGGAAGGGTTTTCCCCTTCTTGGACCCTCCGGCCTCCCCAGAGAGGGCGGCCTTCCTTTTCTTCTCTCCTCCCGCTGGAGGGGGAGAGGTCTCTTCTTCTTCCTCCTCGTCTTCATGGGAGGAATGCGCCTCGGAGCCGTCGGATGATGAACCCCACACCTCCTTGCGCCGGGCACTCTTTCGAGTCCCCGTGGCCTTCTTCGTGGTGCCAGAACCAGCAGCTTTGCCAAGCGGGCATCGGCTGGGTCTTCGGGCAAAGGAGCCGGACAGTCGATCTGTCTGGACTTCGCCTTCCAACTCTGTCAAAGGTAAGGGAGCTTAGATCCCACATTGAGTTAAACTATGGAAAACTAATACCCTGTAAAAGGTACAAACAACTTACCACGCTAGCGTGACGCTGCATGCTGAATCCGCGATCCTCGATAGCGGATGCGGGAGCCTCGGCGCCCTTGAAAAGCACCTTCCAGGCATCTTCGTACGTCGTGTCGAAGAGCCTGCTCAGAGTTCGGTGCTGCGCCGAGTTGAACTCCCACAGATTGAAGGCCCGTCGTTGACATGGGAGGATCAGGCGGATGAGCATAACCTGGACTACGTTGACAAGCTTGAGCTGCTTGTCCATCGGGGTTTGGATGCATGTTTGCAGTCCAGTCACCTCTCCTTTTCTGCCCCACGACAGGCCCGTCTCTTTCCAGGACGTGAGCCGCGTTGGGGGTCCGGACTGGAACTCGGGGGCTGCGACCCACTCAGGGCCGCACGACTCGGTGATGTAAAACCACCCCGATTGCCACCCCTTCAGGGTCTCCACAAAGGAGCCCTCGAGCCATAAGACGTTGGGCATCTTGCCCACCATGGCGCCTCCGCACTCCGCCTGGTTGCCACACACCACCTTCGGCTTGACATCGAAAGTCTTGAGCCATAGGCCGAAATGGGGGCGGATGCAGAGGAAAGCCTCGCACACGACGATAAACGCCGAGATGTTGAGGATGAAGTTCGGGGCCCGATCATGGAAATCCAGGCCGTAGTAGAACACGAGTCCCCGGACAAATGGGTGGATCGGAAATCCTAGTCCATAGAGGAAGTGGGGAAGGAACACTACCCTCTCATGGGGCCTTGGGGTGGGGAGAAGCTGCCCCTTTTCGGGAAGCCGGTACGCGATGTCGTTAGACAAGTATCCGGCCTTCCTCTGTTTTTTGATGTGTCCCTCCGTGACGGAGGAGACCATCCACTTGCCTCCCGCTCCAGACATGGCTGGAGAAGGTTGAGGTGGGGAGTGCGGACTTGGGCGCTGAAGCTCGAGTGCGCGAGAATGGATAAGCAAGGGAGGAAGAAGGCGTAGGTGAAAAGTTGGATCCTTATCCCCTTATATGGGTGGACGCAACTACGTGTCCCCACTAGCCTGGTAAAACTCGCTTATCTCCAAGAGCCGTAATCAATGGCACGGTTGGGTTACCCACGCTCGTATTGATGAGAATCCCAGAATAAGGGGACACAATCTCTGCTTTAACAAGACGTGCCAAGGAAACCGCCTCGCATGACCCGCTGAGGTAGGATAATGAAACGACTCGGATAAAGGCTTGGACGTTGTGTGTCACACTACGGAATGCGTCAGCAGATTAGATTTGTGTAAATATTATTCTCTCTATGGCAATATGTGGAAACTTATTTTGCAGAGCCGGACACTATCTTTGTGTTCAAAATCTTCTATGAAGTACTTGGAGGAGGAACCCGCCTTGCAATGCCGAAGACAATCTGCGCGCCAGACTCATCGTCATTGAAGCCTGGTTCAGGGGCTACTGAGGGAGTCCTGGATTAGGGGGTGTTCGGATAGCCGGACTATACCTTCAGCCGGACTCCTGGACTATGAAGATACAAGATTGAAGACTTCGTCCCGTGTCCGGAAGGGACTTTCCTTGGCGTGGAAGGCAAGCTTGGCGATACGGATATGTAGATCTCCTACCATCGTAACCGACTTTGTGTAACCCTAACCCTCTCCGGTGTCTATATAAACCAGAGGGTTTTAGTCCGTAGGACAACATACAGAACAACAATCATACCATAGGCTAGCTTCTAGGGTTTAGCCTCTCCGATCTCGTGGTAGATCTACTCTTGTACTACCCATATCATCAATATTAATCAAGCAGGACGTAGGGTTTTACCTCCATCAAGAGGGCCCGAACTTGGGTAAAACTTTGTGTCCCTTGCCTCCTGTTACCATCCGGCCTAGACGCACAGTTCGGGACCCCCTACCCGAGATCTGCCGGTTTTGACACCGACACACACCAACAGGGATTGTTGGGTGTTCAAGCAGGCCGGCAAGTTAATTGCCGAAAACAAGGACAAGGGGCTGCATAGCGATGACGAGGAGGAGCCCCGGCAGCCGCACACTGGAGGATAGAAGAGGTTTCCCCCGCAAGTGCGGACGGTGAAAATGATATATGCAACCCACATCCCCAAGAGGGAGCGAAAGCGTGCGCTCAGGGACGTATATGCGTTGGAGCCAGTCGCCCCAAAGTTCAACCCTTGGTCCTCCTGTCCGATCACCTTAGATCACAGGGACCACCCCACTAGTATCCGTCATGGTGGATTCACCGCACTGGTCCTAGACCCAATCATTGACGGATTTCACCTCACTCGAGTCCTCATGGATGGCGGCAGCAGCCTGAACCTGCTTTATCAGGACACAGTGCGCAAAATGGGTATAGACCCCTCAAGGATCAAACCCACAAAAACGACCTTTAAGGGCGTCATTCCAGGTGTAGAGGCCCATTTCACAGGCTCAATTACACTGGAGGTATTCTTTGGATCCCCGGATAACTTCCGAAGCGAAGAGTTAATCTTTGATATAGTCCCGTTCCGCAGTGGTTATCACGCGCTGCTCGGGCGAACCGCATTTGCTAGATTCAATGCGGTGCCGCATTATGCATACCTCAAGCTCAAGATGCCAGGACCTCGCGGAGTTACTACAGTCAATGGAAACACAGAGCGCTCTCTCCGAACAGAGGAGCACACCGCAGACCTCGCAGCAGAAATGCAAAGCAGCCTCTCAAGGAAATCAACCAGTTCGGTGCTTCAAAGCCCGGACACCTTCAAGCGCGCTCGGGGCAATCGGCAAATAGACCTCCTGGCGCGATCTGAGATCGCGTAGGAATGCGGCGGCCACCCCAATCCCAGCCCAGCGGCGAAATTCGTGCCACACGTACATAATTCCGCATTAAAAATACCATGGGCACAAATGGGGAGGGGGGCACAATTGCGGCACGCCCCAAAACGTGGCCTAAACCGCACTAGGCGCTTCCCGTTTTGTTAATTTTCTTTTTCTTTCAGGACCTTAATCTCTAGAATCACTGTCCGGCAGCACTATTGCCAAACACATGATGTAGCAACCAAGGAGGTAGACAGCTACGTCATACCACGGAATTCCCAGGTTGATTACAGTAACGAGCGAAATATTCGATTTAATATCATTCCTCAGCTTGCCCTTGGAAGGGACATAGTCCTACTCTTTGCTTATCGCACTATCTGTATCACTCTTCTTTAACGCAATTTTTTAATAAACAATGCATGACATTATGACTATTATTGCATTCTTGTTATATATATATACGTAAAACTGTGTCTACCATAGCTTGCCACAGAACTAGTTAAGTGTCCCTAAACTTTTAGCGGTTCAAAAGTTATCATTAATGACGCCTTGCAACCGTACACTATGGTACGGCCAATACACCAGGGGCTTACGTACCCCACAATGCGGTGTGAAAAGTCCGAACACTTTCACAAGTGCGGCACCCCGAACTTATAGCATTATATGCATCAGCTCCAAATCATGTCTTTGGTCAAATGTTGGGTTTGCCCGGCTCCTATGTTTTGGTACCTTATGTTCCGCTCTATCGGCTAAGGTAGCGCTAGGAGAACTACTACGATTGTTCCCCGGTTCTGCTGGGTTCAGCACCTTAGTAGAGAAAGCTAAAACTGACTGTCATGATAAGGCGAGAGACTGGTCGTTGTTCGGCGAGGGTTTAAAGTCCCTAAAGACTTATGCCGCTTAGAGCGAGGGGCCGGCCCTGTCCGGCTTAAAGGCGTGTATTGCGCCCCGAATTCGGCCTTCCGAATACCAGGGGCTTCGCTGAAATTTAAAATTATAGAATTCTATGGCTAAGTGAGAGTGATAAAGCATTATTAGTCCGGTTGCCTTGTTCGCTGTGCTGAGCACTTCCCTCAAAGGACCCAAACATGGGAACAAGAGTGCTCAAGTTTATCCCGAACGTCCCAGCACTAGTGGCATGGGGGCAGAAGCCGAGGACTAGCCATCTCTCAGATTGGATAAACAGCCAAACAGAAGGTAATATTTTAAATTCCAACAAGCGTTGCATAGCGCATATGAAATAAGTATTCATACATACAGGATAAAACGAGCAAGTCTCATTCAAATATTACATCTTTTGAACACTCGTCCGTGATGAGACGGGCACCCGGCAGAACACCCTTGTAGTACATCTCGGGGTGGCGGTGCTCCTTGCCCTCCGGTGGCCCCTCCTTGATCAGCTTCACGGCGTCTAGCTTGACCCACTACAATTTCACACGGGCGAAAGCCCGGCGTGCACCTTCAATGCAGACAGATCGCTTGACGACCTCCAGCCGCGGGCAGGCATCCACAGCCGCCTCACCAGGCCGAAGAAGCTATTCGGAAAGGCGTCGCCAGGTCACAGCCGGACTATAAAGCTCTTCATGGCCTGATCGGCCGCCTTATGTAGCTCGACCATCTGCTTCAGCTGGTCGCTCATTGGCACCGGATGTTCGGCCTCAGCATACTGAGACCAGAACAACTTCTCCATTGAGCTCCCATCCTCGGCCTGGTAAAATTGTGCAGCATCAGACACACTGCGGGGCATATCTGCGAATGCTCCTGGAGAGCTCCGGATTCGGGTAAGTAATCGGTAATTTACTTTTACATGCTTGCTTTTCATATAGAAAGCCTTACCCGCCGCTATCTTCTTCATCGTGTCGATCTCTTGGAGGGCCTTTTGGGCTTCAGCCTTGGCACTCTTTACACTCTCGAGGGCCGCGGCAAGCTCAGACTCCCGCGTCTTTGAGTCAAGCTCCAACGCCTCGTGCTTCGCCACGAGAGCCTGGAGCTCTTGCTGCACCTCGCCCACCCGAGCCTCGTGCTTCTCTCGCTCGGTGCGCTCCTTGGCCGCTTTATCTTCAGCCTTGGTTAGAGCTTGCTTCAGGGTCGCCACCTTGGTCGTGGCCCCTGGCAAACATACGATGATCCTGTCATTTTGCAATCGCGTCCTCTTTTATATATACATATCTATAGACAGGGTATTACTTACCCTTGTTCTCCTCGAGCTGCCTCTTGGCAAGGCCGAGCTCTTTCCTGGACCCCTCGAGGTCCTGCTTCAGTACGGCGACCTCCGCAGTCAGTGCGGTGGACGCCAGCAGCGAAGCCTGCATATGCATATTGACACACTTATATTAGACTCCTGCGATATTATTTGATCCTCTGTTCGGATTTTCTTTGTGGACACCGAACAAAGCATCAGGGGCTACTATCTATGCGGTAATATTTCTACTACATTTTAAAACACTTACCTCGAAAACTGTTAGAAGGCTGGCACAGGCTTCAGTCAATCCGCTCTTGGCGGACTGAACCTTCTGGATCACCGCACTCATGATAGTGCGGTGCTCCTCGTCCATGGAAGCGCTGCGAAGCGCTTCTAGCAGACTGTCCGGCGCCTCTGGATGGACAGAGTTTACCGGCACAGGCATCTTGCCCCTCTTAGAAGGAGGCCGCCTGCCCAAGCCCGGAACCACTAGAGGGTCCGGCGCGGTGTTCGGCTGAGGGCCGAACTCGAAGCTCTCAGGGGCCCCGTCCCCTCGGCTCCCGGAGTCCGGAAGGTCGCCTTGAGGCGCCTCCGGGACTGTCTCCCCTCGATCCGGTGCCTCTTGAGACAATACCTCGGTGTTGTCGGCAGGATGAGGGGAGGTGGCGGTCGGGACTGGATCGCTATCCATGTCCGACAAGCCCAAGGAGTCGTCCGATGATACCTCGATATTGGCTCGTGGCGGCCTGCATAATTATGTTCAGCGATTAGGGAAAACAGTGCGACAAAGGAATTCCATGAGTTACTCTGGTATTCGAATACTTATGATCTCCCCGGGAGCTTGGCCCTGGGCAACCACTCGTCTTCGCCTTCGTCGGCGGCGGTGGAACTATCTGGAAGGAGAGTCCTTCCCTTCTTGGACCCTCGGGCCTCCCCAGTTGGGGCGGCCTTCCTTTTCCTGTCTCCCCCAGTCGGTGGGGGAGCATCTTCTTCTTCTTCTTCTTCCTCGTCTTCGGGGGAAGAGTGCGCCGCAGAATCATCGGACGGTGAGTCCGACGACACCTGGCGTCGGGAACTCTTTCGGGTTCCCTTGGCCTTCTTGGTCTTCTCCGGCACCGTATAAGGGGCCGGAGTCAACATCTTCGCCAGAAGAGCGTCTGCGGGGCCTTCGGGCAAAGGAGCCGGACAGTCGATTTGTCCGGCCATCTTCTACCAGTCCTGTCAAAGTTACGGGAGTTTAGATCCCGCATAGAGTCAATCTATAAAAAAATAATAAGTATCCTGTGAAAGGTAAAGCAGCTTACCACACTGGCTTGGCGCTTCGCGCTGAATCCGCAATCCTCAGTAATAGGAGGAGGGACCTCGACACTTTTGAACAGCACCCTCCAGGCATCTTCATGAGTCGTGTCGAAGAGCCTGTTCAAAGTTCGGCGCTGCGCCGGGTCGAACTCCCACAAGTTGAACTCCCGTTGTTGGCACGGGAGGATCCGGCGGATGAGCATAACTTGGACTATGTTAACAAGCTTGAGCTTCTTGTTCACCATGTTTTGAATACATGTTTGGAGTCCAGTCAGCTCTTCCGAACTACCCCAGGACAGGCCCTTCTCTTTCCAGGAGGTGAGCCGCGTGGGGATGCCAGATCGGAATTCGGGGGCCGCTGGCCATATAGGGTCGCGCGGCTCGGTGATGTAGAACCACCCCGATTGCCACCCCTTTATGGTTTCCACAAAGGAGCCCTCGATCCATGTTATGTTGAGCATCTTGCCCACCATGGCGCCTCCGCACTCCGCCTGGCGGCCGCCCACCACCTTCGGCTTGACATTGAAGGTCTTCAGCCATAAGCCGAAGTGGGGCTTGATGCGGAGGAAGGCCTCGCACACGACGATAAACGCAGAGATGTTGAGGATGAAGTTCGGGGCCAGATCATGGAAATCCAGGCCATAATAGAACATGAGCCCCCGGACGAATGGATGGAGAGGGAATCCCAGTCCAGGGAGGAAATGGGTGAGGAATACTACCCTCTCACGGGGCCTGGGGGTGGGGATGAGCTGCCCCTCATCTGGGAGCCGGTGCGCGATGTCGTCGGGCAGGTATCCGGCTCTCCTTAGTTTCTTGATGTCTCCCTCCATGACGGAGGAGACCATCCACCTGCCTCCCGCTCCGGAGATGGTTGGAGAAGGTTGAGGTGGGAAGTGTGGACTTGGGCGCTAGAGCTCGAGTGTGCGAAAACGGATGAGCAAAGGAGGAAGAAGGTGTGGATAGAAAGGTGAATCATTATCCCTTTATATGGGTGGACGAAGCTAAGCGTCCCCACTTGCCTGGTAAAACTCGCTTATCCCCCAAGCGCAGCAATTGATGGCGTGGTTGGGTTTCCCACGCCCGTATTGATGAGAATCCCATAATAAGGGGACACGATCTCTGCTTTGACAAGACGTGTCGAAAAACTGCCTCGCTTTATGAGCGGGGCTGGTTAAAGGGAACGGTTCGAATAATCACCAGGCCATGACATGACGTCATACTGTTAAGACAAGTCAGCAAATTAGATCTGCGAAAATATTATTCTCTCTACGGTGGAATGTGGAACTTATTTTGCAGGGTCGGACACTATCCTCGTATTCAAATTCTTCTGTGATGTATTCAGAGAAGGAACCTGCCTTGCAATGCCGAAGACAATACTGCGCGCCGGACTCATCGTCATTGAAGCCTGGTTCAGGGGCTACTGAGGGAGTCCTGGATTAGGGGGTCTCCAGACAGCCGGAATATCTCCATTGGCCGGACCGTTAGACTATGAAGATACAAGATTGAAGACTTCATCTCGTGTCCGGATGGGACTCTACTTGGCGTGGAAGGCAAGATAGGCAATACGGATATGGATATCTCCTCCTTTGTAACCGACCTTATGTAACTCTAACCCTCTCCGGTGTCTATATAAACCGAAGGGTTTTAGTCCGTAGGACAACAACCACAACATACAATCATACCATAGGCTAGCTTCTAGGGTTTAGCCTCTCTGATCTCATGGTAGATCTACTCTTGTGCTACCCATATCATCAATATCAATCAAGCAGGACGTAGGGTTTTACCTCCATCAAGAGGGCCCGAACCTGGGTAAAACATTGTGTCCCCTGCCTCCTGTTACCATCCGGCCTAGACGCACAGTTCGGGACCCCCTACCCGAGATCCGCCGGTTTTGACACCGATAGGCTCTTTTGTCAGGTCAACAATAATGCATATAAGAGCCACTTCAACAATTTTATCATGGTCTTCTCCTATCGACCCCCAAAGAAAAGAAATAAAACTATTTACATGGGAAAGCTCCCAACAAGCAAAAGAAGAACAGGAAATATTTTTGGGTTTTCTTTTTAATTACTACTACAAGCATGGAAATTAAACTAATTAAAAGCTACAACTAATTTTTTCTGTTTTTTCTTAGGGTTTATTAAAAACACAAGAAGAAAGCATAAAAAGGAAAATAAACTAGCATGGATGATACAATGAAAAAGTATGAGCACCGACATCTAGCAATGAGTGTCGGGTGGTAGGTGCGACATATGCCAACGGGTGGCTTATCATTGTGGGAGCTAGTAAGACATCGCCGGTGCCTGGAAATGGGATAAGGCGAAGACATGCACGCCGGCGGATCTTACCCAGCTTCGGGGCTCTCCTTGGAGATAACACCCCTACTGCTGCTCTGCGGGGTCTCCGCATGTTCACTAGTCGAACAAGTAGCTACACAATGCTCCTTGAGCTGTTTGGTAGGAGGAGGAAGAAGGGCACGGCTAGCCTGCTTCTTCTCCTTGTGGGGTGTTTAGAACTAGTAGGGGGTCGAACCCTTTGCATGAGTGCCCCGGGGGGTTTATATAGGCCTACCCCCCGGGGGTACAATGGTAATCCGACCGGGCGCGGGGCCCAGTCGTCTGTGACTGCGCTCGCCGGCTTCTGCGCCGGCTGCTGGGGCCCGCTGAATGGTGGGTCCCGCCGGCTGCCGGCCCCCTGGTCGACAGGCAGGCCCCACGGTCCAGGGCCTGGTCGGCGGCTGGTTACTGTGGCTTCATGTTGGTGACGTGGGCTTCGTCGTGGTTGGCGCGGCTACAATGTCGTCGCCTGTCGAGCGATCGTTGTAGCCTCACCGCGTCTTGTCTCCTTAAGGGGGCCTCTCCTTCGAGGGAGGCGGCAAGCCGGCCGCGGGGAGCCGGCTCTGTATTGGGCCGACTGGTTGGAGGCGTGGCCGCCTTCGGGCGTCTCTCTGCCCGAAGGGGCCCACCATCTATGGGCCACGCTGGTGGCCCGTCGTGGGTGACACCAAGGTCAACATGGCAACAGTGCCGCGCCGGACGGGCCATGCCTACTCCGTACGGCGTACTATGCCAGGCGTGCTCCGGGATTCGGGGGTGGCAGGCTTCACTGTAGCCACACCCCGTCGCACCACCGTTAGGTGGGTGCAAACTTTGAGGGTACGGTCTCTACCGCTTTATGGGAGCCGGCTTCTTGGAGTCGGCCTCCTCATGGCCGGCTTTTTTGGAGTCGGCATCTTGGAGCCGGCTTCCTCGAGCCGGCCACCCATGGTTTTCTTTATGAGGGGTAAAGTCGGGCCGCCTTCTTCGAACTGGCCTGGGTGACAGCCAGTCAGGGGAAGGCGGCCCCATGTCTTGGACTCCTGAGAGCCGGACGGGCTCATAATTTTTTCAGAAGGGCCAGAGGAAGCCGGCTAGGCTACCCATGGCTATTTACTCCGACAGTAGTCCCCGAAGCTGATTGAGCCTCGAGGCGGACAGTGGGATGAGAAGCTTGGTCAGCTTCCTATCCTGAAGAGCCGGCTTTGCTTGTGCACGCCGACTTCAGAGAGCTCCGGTTCTCGCAGGCGGGGATGCGGACTACGTCGCGAGGTAATCCTGCCAACGCACGCGCGTGACGGGACGTCGCCGCAGGCCCGGGCCCGCCACTCGCAGGCCTCGGTCCGTGCGCGGATCTTCCGTGGCCCACATGGGCCGCTCGCCTTCCCGCGGCGGTTTTTATTCCACCATCATGGCACAGTAATCGCGGGACGTGGGGGAGTGGGCACGATCGATCCCCACGCTTCCCCACGCCGTCCCTCCTCGGTCCCGCCACGCGAGCCTATAAGTAGGGGGAGGAGGGGGAGCGGCAGAGGTTCGCACGCTCTCTCTCGCTCCGCCCCCTCTCGTCCTTGCTTCTTCCTCTTGTTGCCGCCGCAGCCTCCCGTCTCAGCGCCGCCGCGCCTCCACATCGCCTCGCTCCCATGGCGCTGTCAAGCTCGTGGGACGGCTCCAACATCCATGAGTATCACGTGGAGTTCCTCCGCCAGACCCGGCGCCTGCCCGACGCCAACCTCGTGCGGGTTCGTCTGGCGCCGAAGACGGAGATCTCGCCGGCGCCGGAGGAGGGTGAGCGGGTCGTCTTCCACTCGCACTTCCTGCGCGGCTTCGGCCTTCCAGCGAGCAGATTTCTGCGCTCCTTCCTCGAGTTCTACAACCTCCAGCCGCATCACCTCACGCCCAATGCGGTGATGCTGCTGTCGGCCTTCGTCTCCCTTTGCAAAGGCTTTTTGGGGCTTCTCCCCATGCTGGAGCTCTGGCGAGAGTTCTTCCAGAGCAAGCTCGGCACCGTCGTCGCGGGCGTGCCCGCCCCCTGCGGAGCCTTCATCGCCATGAGGAGGGCGAGCGAGAACAACCCGTTCCTGCCCATCCCCCTTATCCAGTCGGTGAAGATCTGGCAGAAATCGTATTTCTACATGAAGAACGTCGCCGAGCAAGGAGACCACGTCAACCTGCCGGCTTACGTAGCCGGCCCGCCGGCTGGGAGGCAGCCCTCGTGGAGTTTCCGGTCCCGGTCACTGTCTCAGGCCGGGAACGCCGCCGTCTCCCGGCTTCGGGTGATGATCCAGTCGGAGGGCCTGAACGGGGCTGACTTGGTGGCCGCCTTTGTGGAGCGCCGGGTATCTCCTCTCCAGAGCAGGCCCCACATGATGTGCCAGATGAGCGGCCGCTTCGACCCAAGCCGGCTGAGCACCAGGGAGATGCCTCATGCGGAGGTATCGTATATGGTAAACTACATCTCAAATTGCAAGCTCGCCGAAGACTGGCGATACGGCAAGGCGCCGTATTCTCGCGCCAACCCTCCGCCCGTGGTAAGTTTTTCTTCTCTTTCTCCTTTTCATGGGTAGCCGGCTTTATGATGGCCGGCTTCTAATCAGTCGATCTTTCTTATGCAGAACCCCCTTCTGCCGCCGACGACCGGGATAGCGGGGATAGAACGTCAGTATGCCCCCGACCGCACGGCGGACGATGTCGACGATCCGGACTTGGGGGCGGCCGCCATGGAAGACACCGTCATGGGGGACAATGCCGAGCCCGGGGGCACAAGGCTCACCGCCAGCTTCGAGGACTGGCCGGATGATTTCGAAGCCGAAGTCGCCCCGCGTCGCCAGCCGGCGGCCGACCATCAGGGCGCAGGCTCGTCTATCGCGCCGGCTGCCAGTGGTGGCGCACCGAAGCGCCGGGCCGCTTCAGGACTCTTCGGCAGTCGGCCAAAGAAGTCCAAAGCCTCCACCGCGGCGACCAAGCGAGACGAGGCGGCTGAGAAAGCGGCCCGCTTCCGCAAGGCGGTGAAGCAGCCTCAGGCGGTCTCAGCGTAAGTCTTCAATTGCCCTGCCGCATGCTCTTCGTTATTCTCTTCTTGTTAGAGCGTTCTTCTTAACTTCTTCCGCTTGCTGGACAGGGCGCCGCTTTCCCTTGAGCGTGGTCCGGGCAGCTCCGTAGTGGGGCCGACTGGAGGTTCTTCAAGCTCCCGCCGCGTGGACCCTCGCGCCGATCTCAGGGAGGCCACAGAGCGGAACGCCCGTGAAGCACGGGAGGAGCGCGAGGCGGCGGAGAACGCGGCCGCCCAGGCGGCGAGGGAGCAGGCCGACGCGGCAGTCAAGTCCCAGACGGAGGCGGCGACCGCGGAGACGGAGGCGGAGAGTTCGCGCAACCAGCCTCTGCTGCTCGCCATTCCCCTCCGAGCCATGGCCCCCGACACCCCATTTCCCTTGGCGGAGGAGATCATCCAAGCCCCGCCTCTGATGGAGAGGGGGGAGGACCCCATGGCCTTTGCGAGGAGAACGCCGCCAGCCGCGCCAACCAGAGTGGGCCAAGGCGGCCAGTCGTCAGCGGCGCCAGAGGGGCCGGCGGGGGGCGAGCCGGAGGGCAGAGTCGGCCTCGAGGTGCAGCCGGTGACGGGCCAACGCGCAGGGGGAGGCGCCGCCCCGCCGGAGTCGCGCCGAGTCGCGGGCGCGAGCCAGTCGGCGGAAGATTTGGAGGCGGCCAGCACTGCCACGTCCGAGTGGACTCCCAGCGGGGGGACTGGCGATCTGAATGTGGCGGCTCAAGGGGTCCGGAGCCGGCCGCAAGCTCAGGCCGCCCTGCTGCAACAGTTCACCCAGGAGTTCCTGTCAACGCGAGCCACCATCCGGGTAAGTCCTTCATTCTTGGCCGCTTTGCTCTCTTGATTTCTTCCGTGGGGGCACGTCAGCGCACCCACTGGGTGTAGTCCCCGAGATTCGGGCCGACTGCTGCGCAGTCGGGTCGGATCTTTCTTGACGGCTACCTTATTTTTGCCTCTTGTCTGAACTTCCAGGAATATCACAACCTCCGTGCTGCCGCCTTCAACTCTCAGGCTCGGGAGTTGAGCCGGAGGACCGACGACCTGGCCGACAGCCAAAGTAAGTACTCAATCTTGTCTGTCTCCTGTGGGGGCGCGTCAGCGCACCCACTGGGTGTAGTCCCCGAGATTCGGGCCGACTACTGAGCAGTCGGGTCAGATCTTTCTTGACGACTCTTCCCTTATTGATTTTTTCTTTTTCTTTGTCTTCAGGGGCAAACGCCGACTTGAGGAAGGAGCTCGGCGAAGCGAAGGCCGCCCTTCATACCAAGGAGGCCGAGTACGCCGCCTTGGTTCAGGAACGGGATCGCCTAGCCAAGAAGCTGGCCGACCAAGAGGAGAGCCACAGGGTGGCCCTGCAGGCAGCGCAGGATAGCGAAGCCGCCCTGAAGGCAGAGTATGAAACCGAGGCGGCGAGCTGGGCTGAGACCCGGCGAGCCCTGGATGAAGGCTTCGGCCGTATCAAGGATTTGATCGACGGTAAGCCGCCTTCCTCGCCCCTCTCCTGCAGCTTGCCACCTGGATTTTTGGCTTAACTTGAGCTGCTGCTTGTTTTTTGGTGCAGACTACTTCCCCGGCTACTCCGCCTTCGCCGCCCAAAGCATTGAGGCCCATCGCGAAGCGCGCCGTCAGGCGGGGGCCAACATCGCGCCGGATGCGAACCGGACGCTTGAGGAGCAACTCTTGGCTGTCCAAGCGCGGCTGCAGCCGGCTCATCGGATGTTTCGCCGGCTACAACGTGCCGGGGCGCAAGTGTTGGCCGCCCTCTGGCCCGGCAAGACAATCCCCCGCACCCCAAGCCGAACTGCCGACTGGCTAGAGGTCGCAGTCGGTCGCTTTGAAGCTTGGAAGGCGTCGGCGGCCCGCCTCGGAGCCGGGCGGGCGTTGGAGTTCGTTCGGGCTTGGTACCCAGGGCTGAGCCTGGACCAGCTGCGCACTTGGCGGATGGAGGCCGATGCGGAGCTGGAGGTGAGGCCGGCTATCGCCCAACGAGCTTCGACGATCGTCGAGTGCACCGACATTAGCATTTTCGCACCCGAAATCGATGCTGGCGGTGTTGCTCAGCCGGAGGAGTTGTTCAGGCTGAACCTGGCGGTGGGCGAGGACTCGGCGGAGGAGATTGCCTCCAGCGACGAGGGCGAGGATGACGAAGAGGAGGACGGCGAAGACGTCGAGCCGGCTGGTGGAACAACCGGCCGACCTCAGGCCGACCGTGCCTCCAGCAACGAGGCGCGTGGAAGCGCGCCCTCTGCAGGAGGCGGCGACCAAGCCGAAGTTTGCCAGCCGGCCGCTCCCTCAGCCGGCACGACCGTCTCCGCCAACCAGTCTGGCTCGTCGGTCGCTCCACCGGCTAGACCTGCCGTCTTTATCTTTCCTGCTTGTTGTCTTTTGAACAATCTTCATTAAGTTTTCGCAGTTCCACCCACTGGAGTGTATCCAAACTATGTTGAATGCTGGCCTCTCGGAGGTCTTTTATGTAAATATTATTATGTGCATGTCTGGTTTCCATTTGCGTATGCTTTTTATCCTTAGTCCTTTTCCTTTGCCGCCTTCCCTCTTTGGGGAGGCAAGTACTTGAGCTTTCTTGGATTGAAGTGAAGTGAATGGAAACCGGCCGGCCGGCTACTCTGGTAGCCAGTCGGCGGTGGGAGAAAAAACCGGCTTTTGTTATATTAGTCCATTAGTCCCTAGCCGTTTTTTCGTGTGGGCGCCCGTTCCTGCCTTTAACTCTTGCCAGTCGGACAGCCGGTTCTTCGAACTGCGACTTTTGGCAAGAGAAAGCTTGGGAGCCGGCACACTACTTATCTGACAGCGGGTAGGACTTCTAATATAACACCAGTCGGCCAGTCCCCGAGCCGACTAGTCGAACCCGGTGCCGGACGGAACAAGTAAATGAAATGACAAGGTCATAAGCATGATACTTTTCATTCATAGATAAGGTATGGCAGTCCGCGAGCCCTCCTCGGGGAGCCTATTGTCTTGTACTTAATACAAAAGTTAGTGTGGTACATACTGCATTTCAACTGTAAAATCTTCGAAGGAGGTTGGCGTTCCATGGTCGTTCCGACTCCTTGCCGGAGTCGTCTCTCTTGCGTGCCTTCGGCTTTGTGCGTCGATCAGGTAGTAGGAGTCGTTGCCTAGAGCTCTGCTGATGACGAAGGGGCCTTCCCAAGGGGCTCAGAGCTTGTGCTGGCCGGCTGTTCGCTGGATCAGCCGGAGCACAAGATCGCCCTCTTGGAAAGATCTTGGCCTGACCTTCCGGCTGTGTTAGTGGCGCAAACCCTGTTGGTAGATGGCAGACCGGCTGAGGGCTAACAGCCGGCTTTCTTCCAGCAGGTCGACGCCGTCTTCTCGTGCTTCCTTGGCCTCCGCTTCCGTGTACATGGTTACTCGAGGCGAGTCGAACTCAATGTCAGTTGGGATGACCGCCTCGGCACCATATACAAGGAAGAAAGGGGTGAAGCCGGTTGACTTGTTTGGTGTAGTGCGCAGACTCCAGAGGACAGCTGGCAGCTCACCGAGCCAACAGCCGGCTGAGCGCTCCAGAGGTACGACCAGTCGAGGCTTGATGCCGGAGAGGATGAGGCCGTTGGCTCGCTTGACCTGGCCGTTTGACTGCGGGTGGGCGACGGACGCTAAGTCCAGTCGGATACCTTGGGCTGTGCAGAAACGTGCCAAGGCTCCTTTGGCAAAATTCGTGCCATTGTCGGTGATGATGTTGTGTGGCACGCCGTACCGAGTTGTTATGTCTGCGATGAACGTCACAGCAGTCGGCCCATTCAGCTTTTTGATCGGCTTTGCCTCAATCCACTTGGTGAATTTGTCCACGGCGACGAGCAAATGCGTCATGCCGCCGCACGCCATCTTGAATGGGCCCACCATGTCCAGTCCCCAAACGGCGAAGGGCCAAGTGAGGGGAATGGTCTTGAGTGCCGAAGCCAGCACGTGTTGCTTGGAGCTGAAGAGTTGGCATCCCTTGCAATGTTTGACTAACTCTTTGGCGTCGTCCAAAGCAGTCGGCCAGAAGAAACCATGGCGGAAGGCTTTGGCGACAAGTGATCTTGAGGCCGCATGGTGGCCGCATTCTCCTTGGTGAATGTCTCTAAGGATTGCAATGCCCTTCTCTTGCTCGACGCACCGTTGGAGGATTCCAGTGACACTGCGCTTGACCAGTTCTCTGTTGACGATTGTGTATGCTCCGGCTCGACGTTGGACTTGTCTTGCTTCTGTTTCGTCAGCCGGCAGATCTTGGTTTACTAGGAAGTTGAGGATGGACTGAGCCCATGATGGAGCCGCGACTTCTCCTACTGCCAATGTGGCTACTGCTACGAGGGTGGGCGGGCTGGGTGGTGAAATGCTGGAGTCGGCCGCCAGCTGGTGTGCTGGTGCAGTCCCTAGGCCGGCTACCGCAGTCCCCGAGCCGGGTGTGGCAGTCCCCGAGCCGGTTGCTGAAGTCCCCGGGCCGGCTGCGGGAGTCTCGGGGTCGCCTGCTTGATTCTTCGAGCCGTACCCGGCCGCATCGGGGTTAGGCGGTACGAAGATGGAGTCGGACTCTGGAGACGGCTTGATGGACGGCTTGAGGAGGCGTTGTAGAGCGACGCCGGTTGGAATTGCTTGCCGAGTGGAGCCTATTCGAGCCAGGGCATCGGCTGGCTCATTGTCGGCTCGCGGTACGTGGAGGAACTCGCATCCTTCAAAGTATCCGCTGAGTTGTTGAACCAGGAAGCGGTAGCTCGCCATGTTTGCGTCCTTGGCATCCCAGTCGCTGGATGATTGCTGGACCACCAAGTCCGAGTCGCCATAGCATAGGACCCGGCGAATGCCGAGTTCTTTGGCAAGCCAGAGCCCGTGTATGAGCGCTTCGTACTCGGCCACGTTGTTGGAGGCGGCAAAGTGGATTTGTAGCGTGTATCTGAGCTTGTCGCCTTTGGGAGAGGTAAGGATGACGCTGGCTCCCAAGCCAGTGCGCATCTTGGATCCGTCGAAGTGCATGTGCCAATGGGTGGAGTCGGGAGCCGGCGGCAGGTACTGGGTCTCGGCCCAATCGACGAGGAAGTCGGCCAGTGCTTGGGACTTGATGGCGGTGCGGGGCTGGTAGAAGATCGTGTAGGGGGCCAGCTCGATGGCCCATTTCGCCACCCGGCCGGATGTGTCCCGGCTGCCTATGATCTCGGCCAGCGGGGTGGTGCATACGACTGTGACGCTGATGCACTTCAAAGTAGGGCTTGAGCTTCTTGGCGGTGAAGTACACGCCGTAACACATCTTCTGGTAGTGCGGGTAGTTCTGCTTTGAGGCGGACAGCACCTCGCTCAAATAATACACCAGCCTCTGGACCGGCTGGTCTCGGCCTTCTTCTGGGTGCTGGACTACGATGACGGTGCTGACCACCCGGCTGGCTGCGGCAATGTAGAGGAGCATGGGCTCTTTCTCAGTCGGCACCGCCAGAACGGGCGGCGTGGCCAGCATCTTCTTCAGCTCGTGGAAAGCTTGGTTGGCCTGGTCGTTCCACTCGAAGTGAGTGCTCTTCTTCATGAGGCGGTAGAGGGGGAGAGCTTTCTCTCCGAGCCGGCTGATGAAGTGGTTCAAGGAGGCCAATCACCCGATGAACTTCTGAATGTCTCGAAGCTTGGTGGGGATCGCCATTCTCTCGATGGCCTTGATCTTCACCGGGTTGCATTCGATGCTGCGTTCGGAGACCAGGAAGCCTAGGAGCTGGCCGGCTGGCACTCCGAACACGCATTTCTCGGGGTTGAGCTTGATTTGAAATCGGCGCAGGTTCTCAAACGTTTCCTTGAGGTCTCCCAGCAAGGTGCCGCGCTTCTCCGTCTTCACCACGATGTCGTCCATGTAAACGTGAGCGTTTCTGCCGAGCTGCTTGAGGAGGCACTTCTGCATGCAACGCTGAAAAGTGGCACCGGCATTTCTCAAGCCGAATGTCATAGTCAGGTAACAGAAGGCTCCAAATGGCGTGATGAAGGCGGTCTTCAGGCGGTCGTCCGGATCCAGCTTTATCTGGTGATATCCGGAGTAAGCATCCAAGAAACTCAACAGCTCGCATCCGGCTGTGGAGTCTATCACTTGGTCTATTCTTGGCAGGGCAAAGGGATCTTTGGGGCAGGCCTTGTTGAGGCTTGTGTAGTCTATGCACATGCGCCACTTATTGTTCTTCTTTAGCACGAGGACTGGGTTGGTGAGCCACTCTGGGAAGAAAACTTCCATAATGAAGCCGGCTGCCAAAAGCCGGGCTATCTCCTCCCCTACAATCCTGCGTTTCTCCTACGACAGTCGGTGAAGGGGTTGTTTGACTGGCTTTGCGTCTTCTCGAACGTGTAGTTTGAGCTCGGCGAATTTCCTCAGAACACCCGGCATGTCCTTGGGGGACCATGCGAAGATGTCCCGATTCTCAAGGAGGAAATCGGCGAGCTCGCCTTCCTATTTGCGGTTCAGGTTTGCCCCGATGATGGAAAACCTCTCTGGATGCTCGGGGTCAAGAGGTATCTTCTTCGTCTCCTTGGCCGGCTGAAAAGATCCTTGAGCATCATGCTCCTTGGGGTCGGGGGACACGGCCGACTGTTTGCCGGCTATGGCCACGACTTGGTCCAGCATCTTCTTTTCTTCGGCAATCACAAGGGACTCAGCCAGCCGGCTGCTGGCTGCTGCACACTCAGAGGACTTCTTGTAATCACCGGCTATGGTGATGACGCCTTTGGTGCTTGGTATCTTCATCTTTAGGTATGCATAGTGGGGAACTGCCATGAATTTGGCCAAGGCAGGTCGGCCAAGCAATGCATGGTAAGGCCTCTCCAGGTCCACCACTTCAAACCAGATCGCTTCCCGGCGGAAATGCTCCTTGTCCCCAAAAAGCACATCGATCTTGGTCTTGCCAATGGGGGCGCAGGACAGGCCGGGTACGATGCCATGAAACACTGTCCGGGTAGGCATGAGCTGCTTCGTCTTGATGTTTAGCTTCTCCAGGGTGTCACGGTACAGGATGTTGATGCTGCTCCCGCCGTCTATCAACACACGGGAGAAGCGGGCGGCGCATCTATCCGTTGCAAGGGTGGCTTCCAGGACCAAAGCATAAGAGCCGGGAGACGGCATCACCTCTGGATGGTCGGACCGGCTCCAGCTGATGGGCTTTTCTGACCAATGCATGTGTCCGGCGGGGTTGGCAGCGACCACGCTGACTTCCTGGCGCTCTCGGCGTTTGCTGCGCCGGTCTTCGGGCTGGCTTGTAAAGATGATGTAGGTTGCTTGCTCGTCAGGGAACTCGTCATGCACAGCTCCGACCGCGGGCTGAGCTACCGGAGGCGGCGGAGGCGGAGGCGGCGGGCCGGCAGGCGGAGGCGGCGTGAGCCCCTCGCCTTTGGAGATTCGGGTGAGCCAATGGCACTTCCGGGTTGTGTGGTTGGACGGCTTCACGCCGCTGTGGAACTTGCACGGGGCGTCGAGAGTTTGCTCGTAGGAGAAAGCCGGCTGCCAAGCCGGCCGGCCGCCCTTCGGTTTCTTGGGCGCGGGCCGCCCTTCAGGCGGCGCATCTTCGACTGTGGCCACCTGCCGACTGGCGGGAGGCGGCGCGGGGCCCTTGCGCTTGTGGTCGCTCGAGCGGGGGTGTCGGCCGGAATCCCCAGCCGGTGTCTTAGGCGCCGGGTTTGAGTACCTTTCCGGACGCGTCTACCCGAAGCTCGGTCTTCATCGAGGAGTTGGCGGTGGCGTACTTGTCCGCTATGTCCAGAAGCTCGTCGAGGGTAGTCGGCTCGTCGCAGAGGAGCTTGTGCTTGAGGAGGGTGCCTTCTCGGCATCCGGCTATGAAGTATTCTATGGCTTGCACCTCGTGCACCCCTTCGCAAGAGTTGCGGAGCTCGGCCCAACGCGTGAGGTAATCGCGAGTGGACTCGGCGGGGCCTTGTACGCACAAGGAGAGCTGTCTGGGCTTGGGGGCCTGCTTGTAGGTGCTGGTGAAGTTGCGGATGAAAGCTTCGGTGAAATCTAGCCAGCTGTTGATGCTGAGAGGCTTGAGGCTGTTGAGCCAGGTCCGCGCCGTGCCTTGCAGCATGAGGGGCACGTACTTCATGGCAACGCGCCGGTTGCCGTTGGCTATGCTGACCGCCGTGGAGTAGTCGATCAACCAATCTTCCGGCTTCACGGAGCCGTTGTACTTGGGCATGTCTCTTGGGAGCGAGAACCCTTTGGGGAATGGCTCGTCGCGGATGCGGGGGCCGAAACAAGGCGGGCCGACATCGTCTTCTTCTTCCAATGCCAGGGATCGTGCCAAGCGGTCGATCCGATGGCGGGCGTCGTTCTCGCTGACTCCTTTGCGGCGACCCAGTCGGCCGCTGAGAGTCGGGTGCGCCACTGGTGGCGGGGTGGGATATCTCTCCCCAGGGGGTCGAGGCGGAGGCGGGTTGCCCCGCCATTCCATGGCTCGGGGATGGCCGTCCGCGTCTCGCTCGATGGAGATTCGGGTCCGGCTGCGGCTGGCAGTCGGCTCTTTCTCGCGCCACGCGCGGGTGTCGCTCGTAGCCGGCGTTCGGGACATCGCGCCGTGATCTCGGCGCGGGGGAGGGCTTCCCACGCGGGCGTCTGCTTCATGTCGCTGCGCGGCTGCGTCAATCAGTTGCTGGATGCGCCGGGTCATGTGGGGGAGGTCTTCGGCCTCCAAGCCGTCCAACTCGTCTACGGCCGACTGGGCGGCACGCAAGTTCTCGAGCGGAGTGGCATAGACCAGGCGGTCGACTCCCAGCGTGTCGGCGATGACGGCGCCGCGTTGCTTGACAAGGCCGGCCCGGCTCGGCCTGCCCGGGGCCGGCGTGCCGAAGGCGGTGCGGTCAGCTTCGCGCTGATAGGCCTTAGTGAGGCGTCTTACGGAAGCCAGCCTCCGGCCTTCTGCGAGGAGGGCGAGGCGGCGTGCCTCCACTGCTTCGTCATCGGCGTTAGCCTGGAGGGGGGTGAACAAGTCGTGGGCCGCCGCGTGCGGGGCATCGTGGGCGCTCTCATCAGCCGGGCCACCGTGGCCGACAACCATCACTTCGGTGGTGGCAGCGTCACAGCCGTCGGCTCGAAGAAGCAGGTCGTTGTAGATCGTGACGTTGGTGGGGAAGGCGTCGAACGAGGCCGTGTCGGAGTCGACAGGCATCGGGTCGGTGGAGCCAACCGACTCCAGGTCCGCAGCGGGCTCGCTGGAGACATGGAGCCGACCGAGAAGGTTGGCGAGGTGGTCGGTGCCCGCATCAGAGGCGAGCTCGTCGGAGATGAGGGTTTCGTCGAGGAGATCGGCGAGGCTGCTCGCCGCGCAGATGCTGGTGACGCCTTGCAGCACGTCGTGGCAAGCGCCATCGGGCGTGCCGGGCTAGCTACGCTCGCGGGGGAGGAAGAGGGTTCCCTTCCAGAACAGGTCTCCGGACGACGGTGCACCTAGCCCCGCGGTGGGCGCCAAATGTCGGGTGGTAGGTGCGACATATGCCAACGGGTGGCTTATCATTATGGGAGCCAGTAAGACATCGCCGGTGCCTGGAAACGGGATAAGGCGAAGACATGCACGCCGGCGGATCTTACCCAGCTTCGGGGCTCTCCTTGGAGATAACACCCCTACTGCTGCTCTGCGGGGTCTCCGCATGTTCACTAGTCGAACAAGTAGCTACACAATGCTCCTTGAGCTGTTTGGTAGGAGGAGGAAGAAGGGCATGGCTAGCCTGCTTCTTCTCCTTGTGGGGTGTTTAGAACTAGCAGGGGGTCGAACCCTTTGCATGAGTGCCCCGGGGGTTTTATATAGGCCTACCCCCGGGGGTACAATGGTAATCCGACCGGGCGCGGGGCCCAGTCGTCTGTGACTGCGCTCGCCGGCTTCTGCGCCGGCTGCTGGGGCCCGCCGAATGGTGGGTTCCGCCGGCTGCCGGCCCCTTGGTCGACAGGCAGGCCCCACGGTCCAGGGCCTGGTCGGCGGCTGGTTACTGTGGCTTCATCTTGGTGATGTGGGCTTCGTCGTGGTTGGCGCGGCTACAGTGCCGTCGCCCGTCGAGCGATCGTTGTAGCCTCACCGCATCTTGTCTCCTTAATGGGGCGTCTCCTTCGAGGGAGGCGGCAAGCCGGCCGCGGGGAGCCGGCTCTGTATTGGGCCGACTGGTTGGAGGCGTGGCCGCCTTCGGGCGTCTCTCTGCCCGAAGGGGCCCACCATCTGTGGGCCACGCTGGTGGCCCGTCGTGGGTGACACCAAGGTCAACATGGCAACAGTGCCGCGCCGGACGGGCCATGCCTACTCCGTACGGCGTACTGTGCCAGGCGTGCTCCGGGATTCGGGGGTGGCAGGCTTCACTGTAGTCACACCCCGTCGCACCACCATTAGGTGGGTGCAAACTTTGAGGGTACGGTCTCTACCGCTTCATGGGAGCCGGCTTCTTGTAGTCGGCCTCCTCATGGCCGGCTTTTTTGGAGTCGGCATCTTGGAGCCGGCTTCCTCGAGTCGGCCACCCATGGTTTTCTTTATGAGGGGTAAAGTCGGGCCGCCTTCTTCGAACTGGCCTGGGTGACAGCCAGCCAGGGGAAGGCGGCCCCATGTCTTGGACTCCTGAGAGCCGGACGAGCTCGTAATTTTTTCAGAAGGGCCAGGGGAAGCCGGCTAGGCTACCCATGGCTATTTACTCCGACAGTAGTCCCCGAAGCTGATCGAGCCTCGAGGCGGACAGTGGGACGAGAAGCTTGGTCAGCTTCCTATCCTGAAGAGCTGGCTTTGCTTGTGCACGCCGACTTCAGAGAGCTCCGGTTCTCGCAGGCGGGGACGCGGACTACGTGGCGAGGTAATCCTGCCAACGCACGCACGCGACAGGACGTCGCGGCGGGCCCGGGCCTGCCACTCGCAGGCCTCGGTCCGAGCGCGGATCTTCCGTGGCCCACATGGGCCGCTCGCCTTCCCGCGGCGGTTTTTATTCCACCATCATGGCACAGTAATCGCGGGACGTGGGGGAGTGAGCACGATCGATCCCCACGCTTCCCCACGCCGTGCCTCCTCGGTCCCGCCACGTGAGCCTATTAGTAGGGGGAGGAGGGGGAGCGGCAGAGGTTCGCACGCTCTCTCTCGCTCCGCCCCCTCTCGTCCTTGCTTCTTCCTCTTGTTGCCGCCGCAGCCTCCCGTCTCAGCGCCGCCGCGCCTCCACATCGCCTCGCTCCCATGGCGCTGTCAAGCTCGTGGGACGGCTCCAACGTCCATGAGGATCACGTGGAGTTCCTCCGCCAGACCCGGCGCCTGCCCGACGCCAACCTCGTGCAGGTCCGTCTGGCGCCGAAGACGGAGATCTCGCCGGCGCCGGAGGAGGGTGAGCGGGTCGTCTTCCGCTCGCACTTCCTGTGCGGCTTCGGCCTTCCGGCGAGCGGATTTCTGCGCTCCTTCCTCGAGTTCTACAACCTCCAGCCGCATCACCTCACGCCCAATGCGGTGATGCTGCTGTCGGCCATCGTCTCCCTCTGCGAAGGCTTCTTGGGGCTGCTCCCCACGCTGGAGCTCTAGGGAGAGTTCTTCCAGAGCAAGCTCGGCACCGTCGTCGCGGGCGTGCCCGTCCCCTGCGGGGCCTTCATCGCCATGAGGAGGGCGAGCGAGAACAACCCGTTCCCGCCCATCCCCCTGATCCAGTCGGTGAAGATCTGGCAGAAATCGTATTTCTACATGAAGAACGTCGCCGAGCAAGGAGACCACGTCAACCTGCCGGCTTACGTAGCCGGCCTGCCGGCTGGGAGGCAGCCCTCGTGGAGTTTTCGGTCCCGGTCACTATCTCAGGCCAGGAACGCCGCCGTCTCCCGGCTTCGGGTGATGATCCAGTCGGAGGGCCTGAACGGGGCCGACTTGGTGGCCACTTTGTGGAGCGCCGAGTATCTCCTCTCCAGAGCCGGCCCCACATGATGTGCCAGATGAGCGGCCGCTTCGACCCAAGCCGGCTGAGCACCAGGGAGATGCCTCATGCGGAGGTATCGTATATGGTAAACTACATCTCAAATTGCAAGCTCGCCGAAGACTGGCGATACGGCAAGGCGCCGTATTCTCGTGCCAACCCTCCGCCCGTGGTAAGTTTTACGATGGGTAGCCGGCTTTACGATGGCCGGCTTCTAATCAGTCGGTCTTTCTTATGCAGAACCCCCTTCTCCCGCCGACGACCGGGACAGCGGGGATAGAACGTCAGTGTGCCCCCGACCGCACGGCGGACGACGTCGACGATCCGGACTTGGGGGCGGCCGCCATGGAAGACGCCGTCGTGGGGGACGACGCCGAGCCCGGGGGCACAAGGCTCACCGCCAACTTTGAGGACTGGCCGGATGATTTCGAAGCCGAAGTCGCCCCGCGTCTCCAGCCGGCGGCCGACCATCAGGGCGCGGGCTCGTCTATCGCGTCGGCTGCCAGTGGCGGTGCACAGAAGCGCCGGGCCGCTTCAGGCCTCTTCGGCAGTCGGCCGAAGAAGTCCAAAGCCTCCACCGCGGCGACCAAGCGAGACGAGGCGGCTGCGAAAGCGGCCCGCTTCCACAAGCCGGTGAAGCAGCCTCAGGCAGTCTCAGCGTAAGTCTTCAATTGCCCTGCCGCATGCTCTTCGTTATTCTCTTCTTGTTAGAGCGTTCTTCTTAACTTCTTCCGCTTGCTGGACAGGACGCCGCTTTCCCTTGAGCGTGGTTCGGGCGGCTCCGTAGTGGGGCCGACTGGAGGTTCTTCAAGCTCCCGCCGCGTGGACCCCCGCGCCGACCTCAGGGAGGCCACAGAGCGGAACGCCCATGAAGCGCGGGAGGAGCGCGAGGCGGCGGAGAAAGCGGCCGCCCAGGCGGCGAGGGAGCAGGCCGACGCGGCAGTCAAGGCCCAGACGGAGGCGGCGACCGTGGAGACGGAGGTGGAGAGTTCGCGCAACCAGCCTCCGCTGCTCGCCATTCCCCTTCGAGCCATGGCCCCCGACACCCCATTGCCCTTGGCGGAGGAGATCGTCCAAGGCCCGCCTCTGATGGAGAGGGGGGAGGACCCCGTGGCCTTTGCGAGGAGAACGCCGCCAGCCGTGCCAACCGGAGCGGGCCAAGGCGGCCAGTCGTCAGCGGCGCCAGAGGGGCCGGCCGGGGGCGAGTCGGAGGGCAGAGCCAGCCTCGAGGTGCAGCCGGTGACGGGCCGGCGCGCAGGGGTAGGCGCCGCCCCGCCGGAGTCGCGCCGAGTCGCGGGCGCGAGCCAGTCGACGGAAGATTTGGAGGCGGCCAGCACTGCCACGTCCGAGTGGACTCCCAGCGGGGGGACTGGCGAGTTGAATGTGGCGGCTCAAGGGGTCCGGAGCCGGCCGCAAGCTCAGGCCGCCCTGCTGCAACGGTTCACCCAGGAGTTCCTGTCAACACGAGCCACCATCCGGGTAAGTCCTTCATTCTTGGCCGCTTTGCTCTCTTGATTTCTTCCGTGGGGGCACGTCAGCGCACCCACTGGGTGTAGTCCCCGAGATTCGGGCCGACTGCTGCGCAGTCGGGTCGGATCTTTCTTGACGGCTACCTTATTTTTGCCTCTTGTCTGAACTTCCAGGAATATCACAACCTCCGTGCTGCCGCCTTCAACTCCCAGGCTCGGGAGTTGAGCCGGAGGACCGACGACCTGGCCGACAGCCGAAGTAAGTACTCAATCTTGTCTGTCTCCTGTGGGGGCGCGTCAGCGCACCCACTGGGTGTAGTCCCCGAGATTCGGGCCGACTACTGAGCAGTCAGGTCAGATCTTTCTCGACGACTCTTCCCTTATTGATTTTTTCTTTTTCTTTGTCTTCAGGGGCCAACGCCGACTTGAGGAAGGAGCTCGGCGAAGCGAAGGCCGCCCTTCATACCAAGGAGGCCGAGTACGCTGCCTTGGTTCAGGAACGGGATCGCCTAGCCAAGAAGCTGGCCGACCAAGAGGAGAGCCACAGGGCGGCCCTGCAGGTGGCGCAGGATAGCGAAGCCGCCCTGAAGGCAGAGTATGAAACCGAGGCGGCGAGCTGGGCTGAGACCCGGCGAGCCCTGGATGAAGGCTTCGGCCGGATCGAGGATTTGATCGACGGTAAGCCGCCTTCCTCGCCCCTCTCCTGCCCCTTGCCGCCTGGATTTTTGGCTTAACTTGAGCTGCTGCTTGTTTTTTGGTGCAGACTACTTCCCCGGCTACTCCGCCTTCGCCGCCGAAAGCATTGAGGCCCATCGCGAAGCGCGCCGTCAGGCGGGGGCCAACATCGCGCCGGATGCGAACCGGACGCTTGAGGAGCAGCTCTTGGCTGTCCAAGCGCGGCTGCAGCCGGCTCATCGGATGCTTCGCCGGCTACAATCCCCCGCACCCCAAGCCGAACTGCCGACTGGCTAGAGGTCGCAGTCGATCGCTTTGAAGCTTGGAAAGCGTCGGCGGCCCGCCTCGGAGCCGGGCGGGCGTTGGAGTTCGTTCGGGCTTGGTACCCAGGGCGGAGCCTGGACCAGCTGCGCACTTGGCGGATGGAGGCCGATGCGGAGCTGGAGGAGGTGAGGCCGGCTATCGCCCAACGAGCTTCGACGATCGCCGACTGCACCGACATCAGCATTTTCGCACCCGAAATCGATGATGACGGTGTTGCTCGGCCGGAGGAGTGGTTCGGGCTGAACCCGGCGGTGGGCGAGGACTCGGCGGAGGAGATTGCCTCCAGCGACGAGGGCGAGGATGACGAAGAGGAGGACGGCGAAGACGTCGAGCCGGCTGGTGGAACAACCGGCCGACCTCAGGCCGACCGTGCCTCCAGCAACGAGGCGTGTGGAAGCGCGCCCTCTGCGGGAGGCGGCGACCAAGCCGAAGTTCGCCAGCCGGCCGCTCCCTCAGCCGGCACGACCGTCTCCGCCAACCAGTCCGGCTCGTCGGTCGCTCCGCCGGCTTGACCTGCCGTCTTTATCTTTCCTGCTTGTTGTCTTTTGAACAATCTTCATTAAGTTTTCGCAGTTCCACCCACTGGGGGTGTATCCAAACTATGTTGAATGCTGGCCTCTCGGAGGTCTTTTATGTAAATATTATTATGTGCATGTCTGGTTTCCATTTGCGTATGCTTTTTATCCTTTGCCGCCCTCCCTCTTTGGGGAGGCAAGTACTTGAGCTTTCTTGGATTGAAGTGAAGTGAATGGAAACCGGCCGGCCGGCTACTCTGGTAGCCAGTCGGCGGTGGGAGAAAAAACCGGCTTTTATTATATTAGTCCATTAGTCCCTAGCCGTTTTTTCGTGTGGACGCCCGTTCCTGCCTTTAACTCTTGCCAGTCGGACAGCCGGTTCTTCGAACTACGACTTTTGGCAAGAGAAAGCTTGGGAGCCAGCACACTACTTATCTGACTGCGGGTAGGACTTCTAATATAACACCAATCGGCCAGTCCCCGAGCCGACTAGTTGAACCCGGTGCCGGACGGAACAAGTAAATGAAATGACAAGGTCATAAGCATGATACTTTTCATTCATAGATAAGGTATGGCAGTCCCCGAGCCCTCCTCGGGGAGCCTATTGTCTTGTACTCAATACAAAAGTTAGCGTGGTACATACTGCATTTCAACTGTAAAATCTTCGAAGGAGGTTGGCGTTCCATGGTCGTTCCGACTCCTTGCCGGAGTCGTCTCTCTTGCGTGCCTTCGGCTTCTGTGCGTCGATCAGGTAGTAGGAGTCGTTGCCTAGAGCTCTGCTGATGACGAAGGGGCCTTCCCAAGGGGCTGAGAGCTTGTGCTGGCCAGCTGTTCGCTGGATCTGCCAGAGCACAAGATCGCCCTCTTGGAAAGTTCTTGGCCTGACCTTCCGGCTGTGGTAGCGGCGCAAACCCTGCTGGTAGATGGCAGACCGGCTGAGGGCTAACAGCCGGCTTTCTTCCAGCAGGTCGACGCCGTCTTCTCGTGCTTCCTTGGCCTCCGCTTCCATGTACATGGTTACTCGAGGCGAGTCGAACTCGATGTCAGTTGGGATGACCGCCTCAGCACCATATACAAGGAAGAAAGGGGTGAAGCTGGTTGACTTGTTTGGTGTAGTGCGCAGACTCCAGAGGACAGCCGGCAGCTCACCGAGCCAACAGCCGGCTGAGCGCTCCAGAGGTACGACCAGTCAAGGCTTGATGCCGGAGAGGATGAGGCCGTTGGCTCGCTCGACCTGGCCGTTTGACTGCGGGTGGGCGACGGACGCTAACTCCAGTCGGATACCTTGGGCTGCGCAGAAACGTGCCAAGGCTCCTTTGGCAAAATTCGTGCCATTTTCGGTGATGATGCTGTGTGGCACGCCGTACCGAGTTGTTATGTCTGCGATGAACGTCACAGCAGTCGGCCCATTCAGCTTTTTGATCGGCTTTGCCTCAATCCACTTGGTGAATTTGTCCACGGCGATGAGCAAATGCGTCATGCCGCCGCGCGCCGTCTTAAATGGGCCCACCATGTCCAGTCCCCAAACGGCGAAGGGCCAAGTGAGGGGAATGGTCTTGAGTGCCGAGGCCGGCACGTTTTGCTTGGAGCTGAAGAGTTGGCATCCCTTGCAATGTTTGACTAACTCTTTGGCGTCATCCAAAGTAGTCGGCCAGAAGAAACCATGGCGGAAGGTTTTGGCGACAAGTGATCTTGAGGCCGCATGGTGGCCGCATTCTCCTTGGTGAATGTCTCTGAGGATTGCAATGCCCTTCTCTTGCTCGACGCACCGTTGGAGGATTCCAGTGACACTGCGCTTGACCAGTTCTCTGTTGACGATTGTGTATGCTCCGGCTCGATGTTGGACTTGTCTTGCTTCTGTTTCGTCAGCCGGCAGGTCTTGGTTTACTAGGAAGTTGAGGATGGACTGAGCCCATGACGGAGCCGCGACTTCTCCTACTGCCAATGTGGCTACTGCTACCAGGGTGGGCGGGCTGGGTGGTGAAATGCTGGAGTCGGCCGTCGGCTGGTGTGCTGGTGTAGTCCCTGGGCCGGCTACCGCAGTCCCCGAGCCGGGTGTGGCAGTCCCCGAGCCGGTTGCCGAAGTCCCCGGGCCGGCTGCGGGAGTCTCGGGGTCGCCTACTTGATTCTTCGAGCCGGACCCGGCCACATCGGGGTTAGGCGGTATGAAGATGGAGTCGGACTCTGGAGACGGCTTGATGGACGGCTTGAGGAGGCGTTGTAGAGCGACGCCGGTTGGAATTGCTTGCCGAGTGGAACCTATTCGAGCCAGGGCATCAGTTGGCTCATTGTCGGCTCGCGGTACATGGAGGAACTCGCATCCTTCAAAGTATCCGCTGAGTTGTTGAACCAGGAAGCGGTAGCTCGCCATGTTTGCGTCCTTGGCATCCCAGTCGCCGGATGATTGCTGGACCACCAAGTCCGAGTCGCCATAGCATAGGACCCAGCGAATGCCGAGTTCTTTGGCAAGCCGGAGCCCGTGTATGAGCGCTTCGTACTCGGCCACGTTGTTGGAGGCGGCAAAGTGGATTTGTAGCATGTATCTGAGCTTGTTGCCTTTGGGAAAGGTAAGGACGACGCCGGCTCCCAAGCCAGTGAGCATCTTGGATCCGTCGAAGTGCATGTGCCAATGGGTGGAGTCGGGAGCCGGCGGCAGGTACTGGGTCTCGGCCCAGTCGACGAGGAAGTCGGCCAGTGCTTGGGACTTGATGGCGGTGCGGGGCTGGTAGAAGATCGTGTAGGGGGCCAGCTCGATGGCCCATTTCGCCACCCGGCCGGATGCGTCCCGGCTGCCTATGATCTCGGCCAGCGGGGCGGTGCATACGACCGTGACGCTGATGCTCTTGAAAGTAGGGCTTCAGCTTCTTGGCGATGAAGTACACGCCGTAACACATCTTTTGGTAGTGCGGGTAGTTCTGCTTTGAGGCGGACATCACCTCGCTCAAATAATACACCGGCCTCTGGACCGGCTGGGCTCGGCCTTCTTCTGGGCGCTGGACTACGATGACGGTGCTGACCACCCGGCTGGTTGCGGCGATGAAGAGGAGCATGGGCTCTTTCTTAGTCGGCGCCGCCAGAACGGGCGGCGTGGCCAGCATCTTCTTCAGCTCGTGGAAAGCTTGGTTGGCCTGGTCGTTCCACTCGAAGTGAGTGCTCTTCTTCATGAGGCAGTAGAGGGGGAGAGCTTTCTCTCCGAGCCGGCTAATGAAGCGGTTCAAGGTGGCCAAGCACCAGATGAACTTCTGAATGTCTCGAAGCTTGGTGGGGATCGCCATTCTCTCGATGGCCTTGATCTTCACCGGGTTGCATTCGATGCCGCGTTCGGAGACCAGGAAGCCTAGGAGCTGGCCGGCTGGCACTCCGAACACGCATTTCTCGGGGTTGAGCTTGATTTGAAATCGGCGCAGGTTCTCAAACGTTTCCTTGAGGTCTCCCAGCAAGGTGCCGCGCTTCTCCGTCTTCACCACGATGTCGTCCATGTAAACGTGAGCGTTTCTGCCGAGCTGCTTGAGGAGGCACTTCTGCATGCAACGCTGAAAAGTGGCACCGGCATTTCTCAAGCCGAATGTCATAGTCAGGTAACAGAAGGCTCCAAATGGCGTGATGAAGGCGGTCTTCAGGCGGTCGTCTGGATCCAACTTTATCTGGTGATATCCGTAGTAAGCATCCAAGAAACTCAACAGCTCGCATCCGGCTGTGGAGTCTATCACTTGGTCTATCCTTGGCAGGGCAAAGGGATCTTTGGGGCAGGCCTTGTTGAGGCTTGTGTAGTCTATGCACATGCGCCACTTATTGTTCTTCTTTAGCACGAGGACCGGGTTGGCGAGCCACTCTGGGAAGAAAACTTCCATAATGAAGCCGGCTGCCAAAAGCCGGGCTATCTCCTCCCCTACAATCCTGCGTTTCTCCTACGACAGTCGGCGAAGGGGTTGTTTGACTGGCTTTGCGTCTTCTCGAACGTGTAGTTTGAGCTCGGCGAATTTCCTCAGAACACCCGGCATGTCCTTGGGGGACCATGCGAAGATGTCCCGATTCTCACGGAGGAAATCGGCGAGCTCGCCTTCCTATTTGCGGTTCAGGTTAGCCCCGATGATGGCAAACCTCTCTGGATGCTCGGGGTCAAGAGGTATCTTCTTCGTCTCCTTGGCCGGCTGAAAAGATCCTTGAGCATCATGCTCCTTGGGGTCGGGGGACACGGCCGACTGTTTGCCGGCTATGGCCACGACTCGGTCCAGCATCTTATTTTCTTCGGCAATCACAAGGGACTCGGCCCGCCGGCTGCTGGCTACTGCGCACTCGGAGGACTTCTTGTAATAGTCGGCTATGGTGATGACACCTTTGGTGCTTGGTATCTTCATCTTGAGGTATGCATAGTGGGGAACTGCCATGAATTTGGCCAAGGTAGGTTGGCCAAGCAATGCATGGTAAGGGCTCTCCAGGTCCACCACTTCAAACCAGATCGCTTCCCGGCGGAAATGCTCCTTGTCCCCAAAAAGCACATCGATCTTGGTCTTGCCAATGGGGGCGCAGGACAGGCCGGGTACGATGCCATGAAACACTGTCCGGGTAGGCATGAGCTGCTTCGTCTTGATGTTTAGCTTCTCCAGGGTGTCACGGTACAGGATGTTGATGCTGCTCCCGCCGTCTATCAACACACGGGAGAAGCGGGCGGCGCGTCTGTCCGTTGCAAGGGTGGCTTCCAGGACCAAAGCATAAGAGCCGGGAGACGGCATCACCTCTGGATGGTCGGCCCGGCTCCAGCTGATGGGCTTTTCTGACCAATGCATGTGTCCGGCGGGGTTGGCAGCGACCACGCTGACTTCCTGGCGCTCTCGGCGTTTGCTGCGCCGGTCTTCGGGCTGGCTTGTAAAGATGATGTAGGTTGCTTGCTCGTCAGGGAACTCGTCATGCACGGCTCCGACTTCGGGCTGAGCTGCCGGAGGCGGCGGAGGCGGCGTGAGCCCCTCGCCTTTGGAGATTCGGGTGAGCCAATGGCACTTCCGGGTTGTGTGGTTGGACGGCTTCGCGCCGCTGTGGAACTTGCACGGGGCGTCGAGAGTTTGCTCGTAGGAGAAAGCCGGCTGCCAAGCCGGCCGGCCGCCCTTGGGTTTCTTGGGCGCGGGCCGCCCTTCAGGTGGCGCGTCTTCGACTGTGGCCACCTGCCGACTGGCGGGAGGCGGCGCGGGGCCCTTGCGCTTGTGGACGTTCGAGCGGGGGTGTCGGCCGGAATCCCCAGCCGGCGTCTTGGGCGCCGGGTTGAGTACCTTTCTGGACGCGTCTACCCGAAGCTCGGTCTTCATCGAGGAGTCGGCGGTGGCGTACTTGTCCGCTATGTCCAGAAGCTCGTCAAGGGTAGTAGGCTCGTCGCAGAGGAGCTTGTGCTTGAGGAGGGTGCCTTCTCGGCATCCGGCTGTGAAGTATTCTATGGCTTGCACCTCGTGCACCCCTTCGCAAGAGTTGCGGAGCTCGGCCCAACGCGTGAGGTAATCGCGAGTGGACTCGGCGGGGCCTTGTACGCACAAGGAGAGCTGTCTGGGCTTGGGGGCCCGCTTGTAGGTGCTGGTGAAGTTGCGGATGAAAGCTTCGGTGAAATCTAGCCGGCTGTTAATGCTGAGAGGCTTGAGGCTGTTGAGCCAGGTCCGCGCCGTGCCTTGCGGCATGAGGGGCACGTACTTCACGGCAACACGCCGGTTGCCGTTGGCTATGCTGACCGCCGTGGAGTAGTCAATCAACCAATCTTTCGGCTTCACGGAGCCGTTGTACTTGGGCGTGTCTCTTGGGAGCGAGAACCCTTTGGGGAAGGGCTCGTCGCGGATGCGGGGGCCAAAACAAGGCGGGCCGACATCGTCTTCTTCTTCCAATGCCAGGGATCGTGCCAAGCGGTCGATCCGATGGCGGGCGTCGTTCTCGCCGACTCCTTCGCGGCGACCCAGTCGGCCGCTGAGAGTCGGGTGCGCCACTGGCGGCGGGGTGGGATATCTCTCCCCACGGGGTCGCGGCGGAGGCAGGTTGCCCCGCCATTCCATGGCTCGGGGATGGCCGTCCGCGTCTCGCTCGATGGAGATTCGGGTCCGGCTGCGGCTGGTAGTCGGCTCTTCCTCGCGCCGCGCGCGGGTGTCGCTCGTAGCCGGCGTTTGGGACGTCGCGCCGTGATCTCGGCGCGGGGGAGGGCTTCCCGCGCGGGCGTCTGCTTCATGTCGCTGCGCGGCTGCATCAATCAGTTGCTGGATGCGCCGGGTCATGTGGGGGAGGTCTTCGGCCTCCAAGCCGTCCAACTCGTCTACGGCCGCCTAGGCGGCACGCAAGTTCTCGAGCGGAGTGGCATAGACCGGGCGGTCAACTCCCAGCGTGTCGGCGATGACGGCGCCGCGTTGCTTGACAAGGCCGGCCCGGCTCGGCCCGCCCGGGGCCGGCGTGCCGAAGGCGGCGCGGTCAGCTTCGCGCTGATAGGCCTCAGTGAGGCGTCTTACGGAAGCCAGCCTCCGGCCTTCTGCGAGGAGGGCGAGGCGGCGTGCCTCTAGTGCTTCGTCGTCGGCGTTAGCCGGGAGGGGGGTGAACAAGTCGTGGGCCGCCGCGTGCGGGGCGTCGTGGGCGCTCTCGTCGGCCGGGCCGCCGTGGCCGACAACCATCACTTCGGTGGTGGCAGCGTCACAGCCGTCGGCTCGAGGAAGCGGGTCATTGTAGATCGTGACGTTGGTGGGGAAGGTGTCGAACGAGGCCGTGTCGGAGTCGACAGGCATCGGGTCGGTGGAGCCAACCGACTCCAGGTCCGCAGCGGGCTCGCTGGAGACATGGAGCCGACCGAGAAGGTTGGCGAGGTGGTCGGTGCCAGCATCGGAGGCGAGCTCGTCGGAGATGAGGGTTTCGTCGAGGAGATCGGCGAGGCTGCTCGCTGCGCAGATGCTGGTGACGCATTGCAGCGCGTCGTGGCAAGCGCCATCGGGCGTGCCGGGCTGGCTACGCTCGCGGGGGAGGAAGAGGGTTCCCGTCCAGAACAGGTCTCCGGACGACGGTGCACCTAGCCCCACGGTGGGCGCCAAATGTCGGGTGGTAGGTGCGACATATGCCAACGGGTGGCTTATCATTGTGGGAGCCAGTAAGACATCGCCGGTGCCTGGAAATGGGATAAGGCGAAGACATGCACGCCGGCGGATCTTACCCAGCTTCGGGGCTCTCCTTGGAGATAACACCCCTACTGCTGCTCTGCGGGGTCTCCTCATGTTCACTAGTCGAACAAGTAGCTACACAATGCTCCTTGAGCTGTTTGGTAGGAGGAGGAAGAAGGGCACGGCTAGCCTGCTTCTTCTCCTTGTGGGGTATTTAGAACTAGCAGGGGGTCGAAACCTTTGCATGAGTGCCCCGGGGGGTTTATATAGGCCTACCCCCCGGGGGTACAATGGTAATCCGACCGGGCATGGGGCCCAGTCGTCTGTGACTGCGCTCGCCGGCTTCTGCGCCGGCTGCTGGGGCCCGCCGAATGGTGGGTCCCGCCGGCTGCCGGCCCCCTGGTCGACAGGCCGGCCCCACGGTCCAGGGCCTGGTCGGCGGCTGGTTACTGTGGCTTCATCTTGGTGACGTGGGCTTCGTCGTGGTTGGCGCGGCTACAGTGTCGTCGCCCGTCGAGCGGTCGCTGTAGCCTCACCGCGTCTTGTCTCCTTAATGGGGCGTCTCCTTCGAGGGAGGCGGCAAGCCGGCCGCGGGGAGCCGGCTCTGTATTGGGCCGACTGGTTGGAGGCGTGGCCGCCTTCGGGCGTCTCTCTGCCCGAAGGGGCCCACCATCTGTGGGCCACGCTGGTGGCCCGTCGTGGGTGACACCAAGGTCAACATGGCAACAGTGCCGCGCCGGACGGGCCATGCCTACTCCGTACGGCGTACTGTGCCAGGCGTGCTCCGGGATTCGGGGTGGCAGGCTTCACTGTAGCCACACCCCATCGCACCACCGTTAGGTGGGTGCAAACTTTGAGGGTACGGTCTCTACCGCTTTATGGGAGCCGGCTTCTTGGAGTCGGCCTCCTCATGGCCGGCTTTTTTGGAGTCGGCATCTTGGAGCCGGCTTCCTCGAGTCGGCCACCCATGGTTTTCTTTATGAGGGGTAAAGTCGGGCCGCCTTCTTCGAACTGGCCTGGGTGACAGCCAGCCAGGGGAAGGCGGCCCCATGTCTTGGACTCCTGAGAGCCGGACGGGCTCGTAATTTTTTCAGAAGGGCCAGGGGAAGCTGGCTAGGCTACCCATGGCTATTTACTCCGACAATGAGTGTGTGAGCATAAATGTAATGTCGATGGGAAATACGTACTCCCCCAAGCTTAGGCTTTTGGCCTAAGTTGGTCTATGGCCACAGCTGGCCTGGCGGATATCCATAATAATAGTTGTTGGGGTCGTACTGTGATGCGGCAGCTATCGCCTGCTGAGCTGCAGCGTGGCGACGAGCAACCTCCTCTCTCCTCTCGTACTCATCTGCCTCCTCTCTGGTAATAGTATATCCTCCTCTTGCCTGATAATCAAAGAAAGCAGGAGCAGGGAGAGTAATACGGATAGCACGGCGTCTGTCAAAGATTAGTCGATATTGGAGAGGTGATTCGTTCCTCTCGACAAACTGGTGGTGAACCATAACATTAAAATCTAGATAGGCAGGAGGTAATTCAATATTATCTTCATGCACATCTATACCAAGAAAATTAGCTACGCGGGTTGCATAAATTCCACCAAAGAAATCTCCATTATGTCTATTAAGATGCAACCTACGTGCAACAATGGCTCCCAAATTATATGATTTGTCTCCTAACACAGCACTCCTAAGAATACTGAGGTCAGGGACACACACGTGACATGCCTCATCTTTACCATTTATGCATCTACCTATGAACAGAGCAAAATAATGTATGGCAGGAAAGTGAATGCTCCCTATGGTAGCTTGTGTAATATCCCTAGATTCTCCCACAGTTATATCAGCAAGAAAATATCTGAATTCAGATTTGCGAGGATCCCTTATACTACCCCATTGTGGAAGTTTGCATGCAGTGGTAAAATTCTCTAAGTCCATGGTATAAGATTTATCATAAAGATCAAACAGGATAGTTGGAGAATAAGTGGAAAATTCAAACCTCCTCACAAAGGAGCTAGTGAGCTCATGATACTGACTGCACTTCTCTTCCTCGAAGCTCACCAGATCAGCGTTACGCAAATATGCATTGAATTCTTCTTTTATTCCTGCTTGATCCATAAAATTTTCAGAAGGCCACTCAAAAGGACGCACTGGAGCGTCTCTTGGTGGCTCTTCGTCAGCATCACGCATTGCAAGCATGGGTCCTTGCTTCTTTGAAGAACCACCTTGGAACATTTTCCTAAGCATTTTTCTTCCTTTGATAAATTCTGAAATTTTTTAGTAACTTCAAAATAAAAGTAAACCAAACTCAATAATATTGATAGTAACTACTCCTACAAGTGCCTAGGGCCTATATCATGCATCAAAACTACTTTTGACCATATAAATTTGACATGCAAGCTCAAGAATAGGGTCACCTAAGCAGCAAAAATATGCAATGAATAAAGCACTAGAACAAAAACTAATTTGACCAAGGGAGGAGTCACATACCAAGGAACAATCTCCACAAGTAGTTTTGTGAGAGGTGCTTTGAGCAAGGAGATCGAAAATGGCAGCAAGATGAGCTAGAACTCGTGCTTAAGCTGGATATTCGTGTTTGTGGGAGGAAGATGAAGTGTGTGGGTGCAGGAATAAGTGGAGGAGGGCCACCGTGGGCCCACGAGGCAGGGAGCGTGGCCTAGAGGGGTGGGCGCACCCTCCACCCTCGTGGCAAGGTGGTTGGCCCCCCTGGTGTGTTCTCTGTTCCATAAATCCTCAAATATTCTAGAAAAAATCATGTTTAATTTTCAGGGCATTTGGAGAACTTTTATTTTCGAGGTATTTTTATATTGCACGGATAATCAGATAACAGACAGACAAATGTTTATTTTTATTTTATTTAATATAAATAACAGAAAGTAAAAGTGGGATACAGAAAGTTGTGCCTTCTAGTTTCATCCGTCTCATGATCATCAAAAGGAATCCACTAACAAGGTTGATCAAATCTTGTTAATGAACTCATTCCGAATAACATGGAACCGGAGAAATTTTGAATAACACTATGTTACCTCAACGGGGATATGCACAACCCCAATAATAAGAATATCATATTTCTTCAATAGAGTTGATACTATGAACTTGAGGTTGTTTCCTCGGAAAGTGTATCGTATGCTCATTACCATTAACATGAAAAGTGACATTGCCCTTAGTGCAATCAATAACAGCCCTTGCAGTATTCAAAAAGGGTCTTCCAAGAATAATAGACATACTATCGTCCTCAGGAATATCAAGAATAACAAAGTCCGTTAAAATAGTAACATTTGCAACTACAACAGGCACATCCTCACAAATACCAACAGGTATAGCAGTTGATTTATCAGCCATTTGCAAAGATATTTCAGTAGGTGTCAACTTATTCAAATCAAGTCTACGATATAAAGAGAGATGCATAACACTAACACCGGCTCCAAGATGACATAAAGCAGTTTTAACATAGTTTCTTTTAATAGAGCATGGTATAGTGGGTACTCCTGGATCTCCAAGTTTCTTTGGTACTCCACCCTTAAAAGTATAATTAGCAAGCATGGTGGAAATTTCAGCTTCCGGTATCTTTCTCTTATTTGTAATAATATCTTTCATATACTTAGCATAAGGATTGGTTTTGAGCATATCAGTTAATCGCATACGTAAAAAGATAGGTCTAATCATTTCAGCAAAGCGCTCAAAATCCTCATCATCCTTTTTCTTGGATGGTTTAGGAGGAAAGGGCATGTGTTTCTAAACCCAAGGTTCTCTTTCTTTACCATGTTTCCTAGCAACAAAGTCTTTCTTATCATAACGCTGATTCTTTGATTGTGGGTTATCAAGATCAATAGCAGGTTCAATTTCTATATCATTATCATTACTAGGTTGGGCATCATAATGAACATTATTATTAACATTATCATTAGTTTCAGGTTCATTACCAGGTTGTGTTTCTGCATCAAAAATAGAAATATCATTTGGATTCTCAGGTGTTTCAACAATAGGATCACTAGAAGCATGCAAAGTCTTATCATTTTTCTTTTTCTTCTTTTTAGAAGAACTAGGTGCATCTATATTATTTCTCTGAGAATCTTGCTCAATTCTCTTAGGATGGCCTTCAAGATACAAAGGTTCCTGAGTCATTCTACCAGTTCTAGTAGCCACTCTAACAGCATTATCATTATCTTTACTATTCAATTCATTGAGCAAATCATTTTGAGCTTTAAGTACTTGTTCTACTTGAGTGGTAACCATAGAAGCATGTTTACTAATAAGTTTAAGTTCACTTTTAACATTAGCCATATAATCACCCAAGTGTCTAAGCATATTTGAATTGTATTTCAATTGTCTACCAAAATAAGCATTAAAATCTTCTTGCTTAGCCATAAATTTATCAAACTCATCTAAGCATGGGCTAGCAAATTTAGTAAATGGGGTTACAGCTTTATCATATATATAGAGAGAATTTACCTTTACTACCTGTGTCGGATTATCAAGGCCATGTGCTTCTTCAATAGGTAAAGGATTAAGATTATATGTTTCTTCAACAGGCGGTAAATTAAGACCGTGTATTTCTTCAATAGGAGGCAAATTATTAACATCTTCAGCTTTAATACCTTTTTCTTTCATAGATTTCTTTGCCTCTTGCATATCTTTAGGACTGAGAAATAGAATACCCCTCTTCTTCGGAGTTGGTTTAGGAATAGGCTCAGGAATTGGCTCCGGAGGTGTCCAATTATTTTCATTTGTCAACATATTATTCAATAGAATTTCAGCTTCATCCGGTGTTCTTTCCCTGAAAACAGAACCATCACAACTATCCAGGTAATCTCTGGAGGCATTGGTTAGTCCATTATAAAAGATATCAAGTATTTCATTTTTCTTAAGAGGATTATCAGGCAAAGCATTAAGTAATTGGAGAAGCCTCCCCCAAGCTTGTGGGAGACTCTCTTCTTCAATTTGCACAAAATTATATATATATATATATATCCCTTAAGGCAGCTTGTTTCTTATGAGCAGGGAAATATTTAGCAGAGAAGTAATAAATCATATCCTGGGGACTACGCACACAACCAGGATCATGATAATTAAACCATATCCTAGCATCACCCTTTAATGAGAACGGAAATATTTTAAGGATATAAAAGTAGCGAGTTCTCTCATCTTTAGTGAACAGGGTAGCTATATCATCCAGTTTAGTAAGATGTGCCACAACAGTTTCAGATTCATAACCATGAAAAGGATCAGATTCAACCAAAGTGATTATATCAGGATCAACAGAGAATTCATAATCCTTATCAGTAACAAAGATGGGTGAAGTAGCCAAAGCAGGGTCGGGTTTCATTCTATCATTTAGGGATTGCTTAGTCCATTTAGCAAATAATTTTTTGAAGTCCAGTTCTATTTTTGCAAGCTAAAATGGCTAAAGAAGCATCTTGATCAAATACATAACCCTTAGGAATAGCAAGTGGTTCTTCATCATCACTTTCATCAGTATCATCAGATTCAATATTTTCAATTTCTCTAGCCCTAGCAAGTTGTTCATCAAGAAAAGCACTAAGTGACATAGTAGTATCAGGCATAGAGGTAGTTTCATCATAAGTATCATGCATAGCAGAAGTGGCATCATCAATAACATGCTGACATATCTGAACGAATAGCAGAAGCAGGTGTAGGTGTCGCAAGCTTACTCAAAACAGAAAGGTGAATCAACTGCAGAGCTAGATGGCAGTTCCTTACCTCCCCTCGTAGTTGAGGGATAAATCTTGGTTTATGGATCTCTCAAGTTCTTCATAATGATAAGCAGATATATATCCCAAGTGACTCAAAGAATAGAGCTATGCTCCCCGGCAATGGCGCCAGAAATTAGTCTTGATAACCCACAAGTATAGGGGATCGCAACAGTTTTCGAGGGTAGAGTATTCAACACAAATTTATTGATTCAACACAAGGGGAGCCAAAGAATATTCTCAAGTGTTAGCAGCTGAGTTGTCAATTCAACCACACCTGGAAACTTAATATCTGCAGCAAAGTGTTTAGTAGCAAAGTAATATGATAGTAGTGATAACGGTAGCAAAAGGTAATAGTAGTAAAAGTAATATTTTTGGTATTTTGTAGTGATGATAGCAATAGCAACGGAAAAGTAAATAAGCGAAGAACAATATATGGAAAGCTCGTAGGCAATGGATCGGTGATGGAGAATTATGTCGGATGCGGTTCATCATGTAACAGTCATAACCTAGGGTGACACAGAACTAGCTCCAATTCATTTATATAATGTAGGCATGTATTCCGAACATAGTCATACGTGCTTATGGAAAAGAACTTGCATGCCATCTTTTGTCCTACCCTCCCGTGGAAGCGGGGTCCTTACGGAAACTAAGGGATATTAAGGCCTCCTTTTAATAGAGAACCGGAACAAAGCATTAACACATAGTGAATACATGAACTCCTCAAACTACGGTCATCACCGGTAAGTATCCCGATTATTGTCACTTCGGGGTTAACGGATCATAACACATGATAGGTGACTATAGACTTGCAAGATAGGATCAAGAACACTCATATATTGATGAAAACATAATAGGTTCAGATCTGAAATCATGGCACTCGGGCCCTAGTGACAAGCATTAAGCATAGCAAAGTCATAGCAACATCAATCTCAGAACATGGTGGACACTAGGGATCAAACCCTAACAAAACTAACTCGATTACATGATAGATCCCATCAAACCCATCACCGTCCAGCAAGCCTACGATGGAATTACTCACGCACGGCAGTGAGCATCATGAATTGGTGATGGAGGATGGTTGATGATGACGATGGCGACGGATTCCCCTCTCCGGAGCCCTGAACGGACTCCAGATCAGCCCTCCTGAGAGGTTTTAGGGCTTGGCGGCGGCTCCGTATCGTAAAACGCGATGATTTCTTCTCTCTGATTTTTTTCTCATCGAAACTCAATATATGGAGGTGGAGGTGGAGTTGGAGTCGGATAGGCAACAGGGGCCCACGAGGTAGGGGCGCGCCCTAGGGGGGCAGGCGCGCCCCCCACCCTCGTTGAGAGACGGTGGGCCCCCTGGCCTTCATCTTTGGCAGGTATTTTTCTTATTTTCTGAAAAGTGGCTCCGTGAAGTTTCAGGTCATTCCGAGAACGTTTGCTCCTGCACATAAATAACAGCATGGTAATTCTGCTGAAAACAGCGTCAGTCCGGGTTAGTTCCATTCAAATCATGCAAGTTAGAGTCCAAAACAAGGGCAAAAGTGTTTGTAAAAGTAGATACGTTGGAGACGTATCACTATCCATACTATTAATGATGAGAATGATTATGCTTATGATATGAAAAGGCCCAAGCTTGGGGATGCTATGTTTTATGAGAATGCCATGTTTGAGAATGTATTTGCTGCAATTAATGTTTATCCCAATCTTGGGGATTCTATGTTTAATGAAGATGATATTTCTAGCCTCCCAAGTTTTGATATGCAATTTTTTTTATGATGATAGCATGCCTCCTACTTATGATGATTATATTGATGAAAGTGGGTTTGGAAGAGTGTCAACTTTAGGAAGTAATGATCCCACTATTTTTGAGGATGTTGAATCTTATTTTGACAATTATGAAAGTGGATTTGGAGCGGTCATGACTTTATTTAGTAATGATTCCACTATCTTGGAAGAGGTTTCAATTGATTATGGTGAGAACAAAGTTGCTACTTATGATGATTATTTTGATGATACTTATGCTATAAAAGTAGGGGTGATTATATTTATAAAATTTGTCATGATTATGATTACCATTTTTCTGAACATTACTCCTTTAATGAGGAAACAATTTATAGTATTCGAGTTTCTTATGATACTCCCACTATTCCGAACGAGAAGAATTTTTCTTATGTGGAGAGTAATAAAATTTCTATGCTTGTAGATCAAGAAAAGAATTCTTTATGTGATAGTTATATTTTTGAATTCATTCATGATTCTACTGAAAATTATTATGAGGGAGGAATATATGCTTGTAGGAGTTGCAATAATATCAAGTTTCCTCTCTATGTGTTGAAAATCTTGAAGTTATGCTTGTTTTACCTTCTTATGCAAGTTGATTCTTGTTCCCATAAGTTGTTTGCTCAACAAATCCCTATGCATAGGAAGTGGGTTAGACTTAAATGTGCTAGTCATATTCTTCATGAGGCTCTCTTTATGTTACAATTCTTATCTTTTATGTGAGCATCATTGAAATCATCATGCCTAGCTAGGGGCGTTAAACGATAGCGCTTGTTGGGAGGCAACCCAACTTTATTTTTGTTCTTTGCTTTTTGCTCCTGTTTTGTAATAAATAATTTATCTAGCATCTTTTTGATTGTGTTTTTTGTGTTTAATTAGTGTTTGTGCCAAGTAGAACCGTTGGGAAGACTTGGGGAAAGTCTTTTTGATCTTGCTGTAAAAAATAGAAACTTTAGCGCTCACGAGAATTGCTGCCATTTTTACTGGAGAGTGATATCTAGTTAATTATTTTTGCAGATGATTAATATATAAATTCCTCACGTCCAGAAATTTATTTTAGAATTTTTGGGGTTCCATAAGTATTCGAAACCTACAGATTACTATAGACTGTTCTGTTTTTGACAGATTCTGTTTTTCATGTGTTGTTTGCTTATTTTGATGAATCTATGGCTAGTAATAGAGTTTATAAACCATAGAGAAGTTGGAATCCAGTAGGTTTAAGACCAATATAAATAAAGAATGAGTTCATTACAGTACCTTGAAGTGGTGGTATGTTTTCTTTTACTAACGGAGCTCACGAAGATTTTTTGTTAAGTTTTGTGTTGTGAAGTTTTCAAGTTTTGGGTAAAGATTTGATGGATTATGGAACAAGGAGAGGCAAGATCCTAAGCTTGGGGATTCTCAAGGCACCCCAAGGTAAAATCCAAGGACACCAAAAATCCTAAGATTGGGGATGCCCCGGACGGCATCCCCCCTTACGTCTTCGTGTATCGGTAACTTTACTTGGAGCTATATTTTTATTCGCCACATGATATGTGTTTTGCTTGGAGCGTCTTGGAGCGTCACTAAGACTCCGTTCTCCGGAACAATGGAGCGAGCAATTGACTTATTGGAAATAATACATACTGATGTATGGGGTCCGATGAGTGTTGAGGCCCGCGGCAGGTATCGTTATTTTCTGACCTTCACAGATGATTTGAGCAGATATGGGTCTGAAACATAAGTCTGAAACATTTGAAAAGTTCAAAGAATTTTAGAGTGAAGTGGAAAATCATCGTAACAAGGAAATAAAGTTTCTATGATCTAATCATGGAGGAGAATATTTGAGTTACGAGTTTGGTCTTCATTTGAAACAATGCGGAATATTTTCGCAACTCACGCCACTTGGAACATGCTACCTCTTGAGCACTTCGTTGGTTTTCCCCAAAGATGAAGGGATGATGCAACAAAGTAGAATAAGTATTTCCCTCAGTTTTTGAGAACCAAGGTATCAATCCAGTAGGAGGCTACGCGTGAGTCCCTCGTACCTGCACAAAACAAATAAATCCTCGCAACCAACGCAAATAGGGGTTGTCAATCCCTATAAGGCCACTTACGAGAGTGAGATCTGATAGATATGATAAGATAATATTTTTGGTATTTTTGTGATAAAGATGCAAAGTAAAATAAAGGCAAAGTAAAAGCAAAAGGAAATAACTAAGTAGTAGGAGAGTAATATGATAAAGATAGACCCGGGGGCCATAGGTTTCACTAGTGGCTTCTCTCAAGAGCATAAGTATTCTACGGTGGGTGAACAAATTACTATTGAGCAATTGACAAAATTGAGCATAGTTATGAGAATATCTAGGCATGATCATGTATATAGGCATCACATCCGAGACAAGTAGACCTACTCTTGACTGCAACTACTACTACTCCACTCATCGACCGCTATCCAGCATGCATCTAGAGTATTAAGTTAAAAACAGAGTAACGCCTTAAGCAAGAGGACATGATGTAGAGGGATAGACTCATGCAATATGAATAAAACCCCATCTTGTTATCCTCGATGGCAACAATACAATACGCCTTGCTACCCCTACTGTCACTGGGAAAGGACACCGCAAAATTGAACCCAAAGCTAAGCACCTCTCCCATTGCAAGAAAGATCAATCTAGTAGGCCAAACCAAACAGATAATTCAAAGAGACTTGCAAAGATAACCAATCATACATAAAAGAATTCAGAGAAGATTCACATATTATTCATAGATAGACTTGATCATAAACCCACAATTCATCGGTCTCAACAAACACACCGCAAAAAGAAGATTACATCAAATAGTTCTCCACAAGAGAGGGGGAGAACATTGTATTAAGATCCAAAAAGAGAGAAGAAGTCATCTAGCTACTAACTATGGACCCGTAGGTCTGAGGTAAACTACTCACAATTCATCAGAGGGGCTATGGTGTTGTTGTAGAAGCCCTCCGTGATCGATGCCCCCTCCGGCGGAGCTCCGGAACAGGCCCCAAGATGGGATCTCGTGGATACAGAAAGTTGCGGCGGTGGAATTAGGTTTTTGGCTCCGTATCTGATCGTTTGGGGGTACGTAGGTATATATAGGAGGAAGGAGTATGTCGGTGGAGCAACAGGGGGCCCACAAGGGTGGAGGGTGTGCCTGGGGGGGTAGGCGCGCCCCCCTACCTCGTGGCCTCCTCTTTTCTTTCTTGACGTAGGGTCCAAGTCTCCCGGGTCTTGTTCGTTGAGAAAATCACGTTCCCGAAGGTTTCATTCCGTTTGGACTCCGTTTGATATTCCTTTTCTTCGAAACCCTAAAACAGGCAAAAAACAACAATTCTGGGCTGGGCCTCCGGTTAATAGGTTAGTCCCAAAAATAATATAAAATTGGATAATAAAGCCCAATAATGTCCAAAATAGTAGATAATATAGCATGGAGCAATCAAAAATTATAGATACGTTGGAGACGTACCATAGTGTAATGGTGTGTCCGAACGTCATAATCACACTTTACTAGATATGGTGCGATCTATGATGTCTCTTACTGATTTACCGCTATCGTTTGGGGGTTATGCATTAGAGACAGATGCATTCACGTTAAATAGGGCACCATCTAAATCCGTTGAGATGACACCGTATGAACTATGGTTTGGCAAAAAATCAAAGCTGTCATTTCTTGATTGTGGTAAACTAAAAAGCAAATACTCAAATCACACAAGATGCTCCAAGCAAAACACATATCATGTGGCGAATAAAAATATAGCTCCAAGTAAAGTTACTGATAGACGAAGACGAAAGGGGGGATGCCGTCCGGGGCATCCCCAAGCTTAGGCTTTTTGGTGTCCTTGGATTTTACCTTGGGGTGCCTTGGGAATCCCCAATCTTAGGCTCTTGCCACTCCTTGTTCCATAATCCATCAAATCTATACCCAAAACTTGAAAACTTCACAACACAAAACTTAAAGTAGAAAATCTCATGAGCTCCGTTAGCGAAAGAAAACAAAAGACCACTTCAAGGTACTGTAATGAACTCATTCTTTATTTATATTGGTGTTATACCTACTGTATTTCAACTTCGCTATGGTTTAGAAACTATTTTACTAGCCATAGATTCATCAAAATAAGCAAACAACATAGGAAAAACAGAATCTGTCAAAAATAGAACAATCTGTAGTAATCTGTATCTAGCCAAGATCTGGAACCCCAAAAATTCTAAAATAAATTGCAGGACGTGAGGAATTTACCTATTAATCATCTATAAAAATAATTAACTAAATAAAACTTTCCAAATAAAAATGACAGTAGTTCTCGTGAGTGCTAAAGTTTCTATTTTTTACAGCAAGTTCAACAAGACTTTCCCCAAGTCTTCCCAACGGTTCTACTTGGCAAAAACACTAATTAAACACAAAAACACACCCAAAACAGAGGCTAGATAAATTATTTATTACTAAACAGGAGCAAAAAGCAAGGAATAAAAATAAAATTGGGTTGCCTGCCAACAAGCGCTATCGTTTAACGCCCTAGCTAGGCATAACAAGCAAAAATAGATCTAGGTATTGCCATCTTTGGGAGGCAATCCATAAGTGGCTCTCATAATAGATTCATAAGGTAATTTAATTTTCTTTCTAGGAAAGTGTTCCGCCTTTCCTTAATATAAATTGGAATCTAATATTTCCTTCCTTCATATCAATAATTGCACCAATCGTTCTAAGGAAAGGTCTACCAAGAATAATAGGACATGAAGGATTGCAATCTATGTCAAGAACAATAAAATCTACGGTCACATAATTCCTATTTGCAACAATAAGAACATCATTAATTTTTCCCATAGGTTTCTTAATAGTGGAATCCGCAAGGTGCAAGTTCATCAAAATCACGGAAACCTAACAAATCACAGAAAGTCTTTGGAATCGTGGAAACACTAGCACCCAAATCACATAAAGCATAGCATTCATGATCTTTAATTTTAATTTTAATAGTTGGTTCCCACTCATCATAAAGTTTTCAAGGGATAGAAACTTCCAATTCAAGTTTTTCTTCATAAGATTGCATCAAGGCATCAATGATATGTTTAGTAAACGCTTTATTTTGACTATAAGCGTGAGGAGAATTTAGCATGGATTGCCACAAGGAAATACAATCAATCAAAGAGCAGTTTTCATAGTTAAATTCCTTGAAATCCATAATAGTGGGTTATCTAGGTGTAACGCCCTCGATGCGGCTATATCTCCCACGTGTTGAAACACGACTTAGAGGCATAACCGCATTAAAAGCAATGCCGCAAGTGAGGTAATCTTCACACAACCCATGTAATACAATAGGGGAAAAGAGATACATAGTTGGCTTACAATCGCCACTTCACACAAATACATGAATAAAGCATTACATCATCCAGATACAATCAAGGTCCGACTACGGAACCAAAATAAAAGAAGAACCCCAAATGCGACACGGTCCCCGATCGACCCCAACTGGGCTCCACTACTGATCAACTAGAACGAAACGACACAAAGGACAAGATCTTCATCGAGCTCCTCCTGAGCCTGGTTGCGTCACCTGCACGGACTCATCGGCACCTGCAAGCTGGTTTTGGAAGTATCTGTGAGCCACGGGGACTCAGCAATCTCGCACCCTCGCGATCAAGACTATTTAAACTTATGGGTAAGGTAAAGGTATGAGGAGGAGTTGCAGCAAGCGACTAGCATATATGGTGGCTAACATACGCAAATGAGAGCGAGACGAGAAGGCAAAGCACGGTCGATAAAAGTATGATCAAGAAGTGATCCTAGACAACCTACGTCAAGAATTACTCCAACACCGTGTTCACTTCCCGGACTCCACCGGAAAGAGACCATCACGGTTACACACGCGGTTGATGCATCTTAATTAAGGTCAACTTCAGGTTTTCTACAACCGGACATTAACAAATTCCCATCTGCCCATAACCGCGGGCACGGCTTTCGAAAGTTCAAATCCCTGCAGGGGTGTCCCAACTTAGCCCATCACAAGCTCTCACGGTCAACGAAGGAATAGACCTCCTCCCGAGACATTCCGATCAGACTCGGTATCCCGGTACAACAAGACATTTCGACAGGGTAAAACTAAACCAGCAACACCGCCCGAATGTGCCGACAAATCCCGATAGGAGCTGCACATATCTCTTTCTCAGGGCACACTCAGATGAGCGCTCCATACAACTAAAACCAAACCTCGAGTTTCCCCGAGGGGGCGCTGCACAAGACTCTAGTTTGGACCAACACTCAGAGGAGCACTGGCCCGGGGGGTAAAATAATGATGACCCTCAGGAGCGCGACTCCCAAGAGAAAAGAAAAGGCTAGGTGGCAAATGGTAAAACCAATGTTGGGCATTGCTGGAAGAGCTTTACTTAAGGCGAACTGTCAATGGGTTCCCATTATTACCCAACCGCATAAGGAACGCAAAATCCGGGAACATAACACCGATATGACGGAAACTAGGGCGGCAAGAGTGGAACAAAACACCAGGCATAAGGCCGAGCCTTCCACCCTTTACCAAGTATATAGATGCATTAATTAAATAAGATATATTGTGATATCCCAACAAGTAAACATGTTCCAACAAGGAACAACATCTCTATGTTCCAACAAGGAACATACTTCAATCTTCACCTGCAACTAACAACGCTATAAGAGGGGCTGAGCAAAGCGGTAACATAGCCAAACAACGGTTTGCTAGGACAAGGTGGGTTAGAGGCTTGGTTGAACAAAGTAGGAGGCATGATAAGCAAGTGGTAGGTATCGCAGCATAGGCATAGCAAAAGAGCGAGCAAAACTAGCATAGCAAAGATAGTGGTGATTTCGAGGGTATGATCATCTTGCCTGAGATCCCGCAAGGAAGAAGAACGAGTCCATGAAGAAGACAAACGGACGTAGTCGAACGGGTCCTCACAAACACGACGTTATCAGAACCAACCCGAAGAAGCAACACCGGAAAGAAGCAAACAACATAGTAAACAACCACCACATAGACATGGCATGATGCATGTCTGGTTTAAAGAAGCATGGCATGGTGAAAGCACAAACAATCCTACAAATTAAGTGGAGCTCAATATGCATCGGGATGCATATTGATAAAACACCACATCCCATTATTTAGTTCACTCCCGGTTAGGTACTCAACAATATTAAATGTTGTTAAGCATGTCAAGAGGTGAAACATAAATGGATTATCTATCTAACCGATTTAAATGGGGCCGGATATAGCAAACAACAAATCCGGTAAATCCCCATATGCATTAGTAAATTAATGCAA